>NW_017670465.1:352879-392430 GCF_001879085.1 Nicotiana attenuata | reverse complement strand
GCGTTCCTTTGGAGGAAGAGGGCGCGGATCTCCGCACCTCGGTGGATGGTCTACACACACGGATGGACGCCATGTCACAGAGGCAGGCTAGATCTGAGAGCCGGTTTATGGCTTGGCTACGCGCATTGGGAGGGCTTGCCATGTAGATCCCAGTACTGTCTCCGACTCGGATTGAGTCTCAGGGAAGTCTTCTCACTCTTCTGTTCTTTACTGTATTGATATGACATGGGGACATGCCATGTTTTTAAGTGTAGGGTGGGAGACTTGCTCTAAATGTGTATTGAATTGTATATAGCTGTTGTTGTGTGGTAGCAGTATTATAGAGGACTCTTCCTGATGACGGACTATGTGGACAGTACTCTTGAGGGAAGTAGTCCATGTAGAATTTTTTTTATTTTATTTTCTTCTTTTAGGTAGTGTAGTACCTCCCCCTTGGTTTTTCTTTTGACCATGGTTCTTTTCCAAGGGTTTTTCTTGAACCGGGTTAGGTAGATTTTTCTTTTATAGTTTTAGGATTAAATGGGTGAAGGTCAGAATGTAACCCCAAATGTGCACACTTGCAAAGAAAACGAACTAAGGGTGTAAGATCTAAGCTTGTTTGTGGACTCATAATATATGCCTTAATTTTGCACATCTTGTCTTGCTTGAACACTCGTATGATTGTGTTGATGAACTGATTCGGAATGAGTTACATGCTAAGTGTGTGTGAGTTGTTACTTGCATCCTATGCTTGCATATGATACCTAGAACTTGCCCTGTGTGTTTGCAAAGCGAAATAGAAGTCGTTTGGTTTTAGAGATGATTGAGGCATTTCTTTGTGCAACCCTTTATACTTGAGAATCCACCTGTGAATATTACCATAGTTAACCCCTTTGAGCCTGAAGCCTATTCTTTGATAACCCTATAATGATCTAAATCGCTGTGTTTGAATAAGCTAATTATTTGAACCGTTACCTCCTAGAAGCACTTGAATCACTAAAGAATATACAAAAGTCAAGGTGTGGGGTGGGAGAGAGTTAGTGAAAAAAGGGGAATCAAGAATGAAGGTTCTGGTTGGTGAACTGGCAGTGTACAATCAATATGAAAAAAAAAAAGAAAAAAAAAAGAAGAAAAAAAAAAGAGAAGAAGCAGCCAGTTGCACCTAACGAAAAGTGGGGGTCACAAGTGAAACAAAATGTGGAATAATGATTGGGTTGAACATGAAGGTGAAATAAAAGGAAGTGTGTATTAAAAGTGCTTAGTGAGGCTAGTCACTATATCCAAATATATCCTACCCGTCCCTTAGCCTACATTACAACCTATAAAGACCTCTTGATCTTTGACTGAATGGCTCGATTAGTGGAGTATTACACTAGGGGCAAGCTTATGGTGTGTCGGTGTGGCATGTGAATGCTCTTTGCTGAGAGTGAGTGAATTCTTTCTATATATGGTTCCTTGTTGTTGAATTTTATGCGTGTGGAACTTCTCTCAAATTTTGTTCATGTGAGGGCATGTGACTCAGGAAGAAAAAGTGAGTCTTCACCTCTGTTAGAGTAATTAGAGTGAGCACAAGTGTGTCTTGGCATGAGAGTCTGCATTTGAGATATGATTGTGCACTGCTTGGGTCGATCATTGATAATAGCAGGTGTGACATAAATTGGGGCAATGCTTTGAACAGTTAGGCCTAGAAGTGTGGTTTAGTTGCTCGAGGACGAGCAAAGATTTAAGTGTGGGGTGTTGATAATAGGTAAATTTGACTATAATCACACCTTAAATAATCACCTTCTTGTGTAGTTTTAATGCTAAAAGTGATGACAAAATGCTCTTATTAGTGCTTTTCATGATTTGTAGGTAATATATGTATAAAGACGGCTAAGGAGCAGTTTTGGAGTCAAAAGTGATGAAAAAGAGGCCAACTGTGAAATTTCCTAAGTGACCCGTGCAAAAACAGGCCGAAGATTCAGAGAACTGGATCCACCGCGGTTCCACCGCGACCGCGGCAGAACCGCGGTGGGAAGCAGCTGCAGAAGTTTGAGATTCCGCGAGGGTGTTTGGCCGCGGTTCTACCGCGACCGCGGCAGAACCGCGGCAGGCGCAGAAACTTCAGGGACCAAAGTGTCAATTACGGGATTTTTAGACCTAAACCCTATTTAAAACATTAGACTTCGCCCAAGAGAGGCATGTATTGATTTTTTAGGTTTCTTAGCAAGGAAAAACATTGTGAGAAAATACTCTAAACATCTTTCTTCTTTTCTTTTGACTTTATGATGAATTCAAGCTTAGTTTATTTTCCCATAGCCATGAGTAGCTAAATTCCTTGTCTAAGGCTTTGATGGAACCTATTGGGTGATGAACTTCTTGTTTATGTGAATACAAATTGCTAGTTTAATCTTTATTTGTTCAACTTCGTGTTCGTTGTAGTTAATTGACAGGATCCTCAATTAGCTGTGCCTATTTAGTGTGCATAACTTGGAAAAGAGTGCATATTTAGGGTATTGTTGAACAACACCACTCCTAAATTATTAGAGGAATCTATAATTGCGGGTTTAAAGGTGGGATTAGGAATAACGAAGCCTTGGGTGCAATCTAAATTGAATTGTGCTAAATAAAGCAAGCTAGTGTATCTCGGGAGAGTGCAATAGTAGATTACTGTAATTACTCGGGAGAGAGTTGCGGTAAGATTAGCGTTCATGATTGATAGAGATGTGTGGGTAAATTTGTATGAGCAGAAACAGAAGGGATTCCATCAATAGGGGAAATCATTGCCTTAGCTTTTTCTCATAATTGTTTACAACCTTATTAATTTAGTTACAACCATTTAGTTATTTGCAAGCTAGTTGTTAAAGAACACTCAACTGAGAATTTGAATATTTGAGAAGCTGGTTCTGAAGACTTGGTGGGTCTGAAGATAGCGGTTGATAGGTTAACTCTCTGTGGATTCGACCCTTGGCGTAATACTCGGGTTATATTTGCAACGTCCGCAGAGTCCTTTTTATAAGGCATAGTTGGGCGTGATCACTTGCCATGTTAGGCAAGCAGCTAAATAGGGTCATAGACGCGTAGCCAGTGGTTAGGAGAGACCAATAAGGTAAGGGAATCCATGGTTGATTCCATATCTGGTTGGAATCGAAGGAGGAATTAGGGTTTCGGTGCTAGGGTTTTGAGAGGAGAAGAGGTGAGAGACGAGAGAGTTTGAAGACGGCGGGGTGGGTGAAATGGATTAGGGTTAGGGGTTTGGGTGTAATTAAAAAGGGTAGGAATAGTATGGGCCGTTGATCTCAAAGATCAACAGCCATCATTGGTCGAGGTTCTTGATTGGGTTAATTAAGTGGGTAAGGCTAATTGGGTATTGGGCGGGTTTATACAATTGGGTTAGGTCCGAAATTAATTAGAAAGGGACTGAATTTTAAATACCCAATTAAATCAGTAAAATAATTTATAAAAATAATTAATAAATAATAAAAATGTCAATTGTGCATGAAAATGATTTAAAATAATTACTTAATGTAATAAAATATAAAAAATTATTTTCTGTATAGATAATGTATGCATATATGGGCTATTATTGCAAAATGTGCAATTCTAGCCTTAAAAAAAGGCAAATATTATTATATAAATGCAATTATAATATTTAAGCATTATATGGGGCATAAATAATAAATTTAGATGATTAAATCATCATAAAAATAATATGAGGGATAATTATTGGATACTTGTATAATAAAAATGCAGAAAATAAATTAATTTAAAACACTTAAAATTATAAAATTTTTATAGAAATGCTTGTGCATGTTTGTAAATACATGTGCACTATTTTGAAGATATATATGCATAATTAATAATGTATGAGGAAAAAATTGGGTATCAACAGTTGCCCCTCTTTATCCGAGAATGACGAAAGAGTTATCGGGTAAAGAAATGATGACCGATTTTTGACCGAATGGAGTGTTTTGAAAAATATAGGCCACACCATGGTCTATGAGCGGCCTATATATCCCTAGTTTTACAGGAATCAGGCCGTGTGTAGTTCTGGACCCAACGATGAATGAAACCGATGGAATTGATATAGGAATAATTGTATGTTTCAGAAAAGGGTCTTTTGGGAAGGATAGTATCGGATGGGTTTATGCGGAGTTATGAAGGTGAATTTGAATTGTAACGGATGTATCGCAAGGCAAGTATCTGAACGATCATAGAGTAAAGGCGAGCAATTGACGAGAATCGGTTACGTTTGAAATAACAGCAAGGTAAAATGGTATGAGTGGAAACCGGAGCGAAGGTTGCTCCTATTTGAAGAGCGGTTACCTCCTGGATTTCCTGCAAAACTTAAAACACGATGCATGCAAGTGCATAGATTACTGTGAGAATTCAAATATGATGAAATTTCCCTTGGGACCACGAAGGTTGTCTTTCGACAGTGAGGATGACGTCCTTAGACCATGATATCTCGGGCCATGAAGCATGAGATAAGGGATTCGCAGGCCATGAAATGATGTTCTCAAGCAAGGAAAATGGTGCCTCTGAACCATGATGCCTTTGAATAATGATGTGAAGTGTTGGGAGATCGTTAGGCCATGACATGGTGTCTTCAGGCTATAAGGATGATGCCTTCGGACTATGACGCCTTTGGACAAGTTGGCTATACATCAGCCCATGAAGTGCAGAGACATGATACTAGAGGTGATAACAAGATAAAGCTTGGTCTTGGTTGGGGGCATAGCTTAACCCTGAGAGAAAAATGTAATGCAAAGTTTAGAATAGGGCAACACTTATGCAGAGGGAGAAAATGCTTAGTCTTAGGATAAGGTAGTGCTTAGCCTTATGCAGATTTGGGAGGCAGGGCTTAGCCTCATGCAAGATTTGAGACAGGGCTTAGTCTCATGTAGAGAGAAGGCAGTGCTTAGCCTTATGCAAATTTTGGAGGCAGGGCTTAGCCTCATGCAAGATTTGAGACAGGGATTAGTCTCATGCAGAGAGAAGGCAACGTTTAGCCTTATGCAAATATGGAGGTAGGGCTTAGCCTCATGCAAGATTTGAGACAGGGCGTAGTCTCATGCAGAGAGAAGACAGTGCTTAGCCTTATGAAAATTTTGGAGGCATGGCTTAGCCTCATGCAAGATTTGAGACAGGGCTTAGTCTCCTGCAGAGAGAAGGCAGCGCTTAGCCTTATGCAAATATGGAGGCAGGGCTTAGCCTCATGCAAGGTTTGAGACAAGGCTTAGTCTCATGCAAATAGAAGGGAATGCTTAGACTTATGCAAATATAGAGGCATGGCTTAGCCTCATGCAAGATTTGAGACAGGGCTTAGTGTCATGCAAAGAGAAGGCAATGCTTAGCCCTATGCAAATATGGAGGCAGGGCTTAGATTCATGCATGATTCGAGACAGTGCTTAGTCTCATACAAAGAGAAGGCAATGCATAGACTTATGCAAATATCGCGGTAGGGCTTAGCCTCATGCGAAGAGAAGACAATGCTTAAGCATATGCAAATATCGAGGCAGAGCTTAGCCTTGTGTAAGATTCGTGACAGTGCTTAGTCTCATGTAAAGAGAAGGCAATGCTTAGCCTTTGTGCAAATATGGAGGCAGGGCTTAGCCTTATGCAAGATTCGAGACAGGGCTTAGTCTCATGCAAAAAGAAGGCAATGCTTAGCCTTATGCAAATTTGGAGGCGGGGCTTAGCCTCATGCAAGATTCGAGACAGTGCTTAGTCTCATACAAAGAGAAGGAAATGCTTAGCCTTATACAAATATCGAGGCAGGGCTTAGCCTCATGCAATGAGAAGGCAATGCTTAGCCTTATGCAAATATCGAGGCAGGGCTTAGCCTCATGCAAGATTTGAGACAGTGCTTAGTCTCATGCAAAGAGAAGGAAATGCTTAGCCTTTATTCAAATATGGAGGTAGGGCTTAGCCTCATGCAATATTTGAGACAGGGCTTAGTCTCGTGCAGCGAGAAGGTAATGCTTAGCCTTATGCAAATATCGAGGCAGGGCTTAACCTCATGAAAGGTTCGAGACAGAGCTTAGTCTCGTGCAATGGACAAATAGAAAATAGGAGCAGAACATTTTTTAGCTGGAGATATATTTGCGCTTGGCGTCCTGGTTGTTATAATGGTAATGATTTTAAGGTGCACGTACTGGTGGTTATTCCTTGTCCCTGCATCCAAAGAAAAATCATGAGTTTTGTACGGGAGGTTGATTCGTGCCTTTGTATGCTTTTTTTGCTTTGCTCTGCTCTGGAGAACCTGTTCGAGTTACCCTGGGTAACACCTGGCTGCCATAGAAATAAAGTTTTCAAAAAAATGCACTTATTGATGAAATAGAATCATTTTGGAAAACATAGTGGTATATAGTATCAAGTAAACTAGATGAAGTAATGACTGCGATACTTTTAGAGACATTGTGGCTTTCTTTGCGTTAGAAGTTTGAGGGTCCTCCTCAAAATTTTGCCCCAATTTAGCAAGTGATCCTTTGGCCGTTCTGCATGTGACGAAGCTTGTTGGACCTGCTCCGGAATTTTGAGAATCCTTCTCAAAATTCTGCCCTAGTTACTTAACCTATTTTCTGAATGTACTATATATGATGGCATCAGCTGGACTTGCTCCAGAATTTTGAGGGTCCTCTTCAAAATTCTGCTCCACTTTCTGGTTTTGCGGAAAATGAAGAATTTATTAAGATGTGACCGAACCCACAGGGCTTCCTACGTATCCCCTCTTAAACAGAAATCAGGTCAAGCGTAGTTCAGTTACATCAGATGAAGACATGAAGAAATGTAAACAATCTAAACATAGTATCTCTTGACTGCATCTGAATTGATATGCTTTGGCCAAACTTCTCCGTCCATTTGTGCAAGTATGAGTGCTCTTCCTGTTAGTTCCCGGTGAACCATGTAGGGATCTTTCCAGTTGGTGAAAACTTCCTTTTGGGTTTATCCTGGTGTGGGAACATCTGCTTCAGCACCAGTTGCCCCGGTGCGAATTGTCTTGGTTTGACCCTTTTGTTGAAAGCTCTGGACATTCTATTCTGATAAAGCTGATTGTCACATACTGCGTTCATTCATTTTCCATTTATGAGGGCTAGTTGCTCATAACGACTCCTTATCCATTCTGCATCACTGAGTTCGGCTTCTTGTATGATCCTTAAAGAAAGAATTTCTACCTCTGCGGGAATGACAACTTTGGTAACATAAACAAGCAAATAGGGAGTTGCCCCAGTTGATGTGCGGACTGCGGTACGGTACCCCAATAGGCAAAATGGTAACTTCTCGTGCCATTGCTTGTGATTTTCTACCATCTTCCTTAGTATCTTCTTGATGTTCTTGTTGGCAGCTTCGACGGCTTCGTTCATTTGAGGCTTGTATGCTGTAGAGTTTTTGTGCTTGATTTTGAAGGTTTCACACATGGCTTTCATTAGATCACTGTTGATATTGGCGGCATTATCAGTGATGATGGACTCGGGTACCCCGAATCGATAAACAATATGATCCTTGACAAAATCTGTGATGACTTTCTTGGTTACAACTTTGTAAGATACAACGTCCACCCATTTTGTGAAGTAATCGATTGCCACTAAAATGAACCTGTGCCCATTTGAAGCGGTGCACTCAATCGGACAGATGACATCCATTCCCAGGCAGCAAAAGGCCAAGGTGCACTTGTTTCATTAAGTCCATTTGGTGGTACTCTTATAATTTCTGCATGTATCTGGCATTGGTGGCATTTCTTGACGTACCAGATGCAATCTGTTTCCATGGTCATCCAGAAATATCCAGCTTTGAGTATCTTTTTGGCTAGAATAAAACCGTTCATGTGTGGTCCGCAGCTTCCGCCATGTATCTCCTCAAGCAATCTGGAAGCCTCTTTTGCGTCAACACACCTTAACAATCCTAGATCAGGAGTTCTTCTGTACAGGGTTCCTCCGCTTTGGAAGAAGTGATTGGATAGCCTCTGCAGTGTGCGTTTCTGAGTATGGTTCGCCTGCTCTAGGTATTCTCCTTTTGCCAAATATTCCTTGATGTAGTGGAACCAAGGTTTTCCATCTGTTTCTTCTTCAACATGAGCACAGTAAGCCGGCTGATTGTGGATCTTCACTGAGATATGATCGATGAAATTCTTGTCCGGATGTTGTATCATTGATGACAAGGTGGCCAGTGCGTCTGCGAACTTGTTCTGGACTCTTGGAACATGTTTAAATGCTATCTTTGTGGACCTCTTCATCGAATCTTGCACATGATGCAAGTATGGTAGTATCTTGGTGTTTTTCGTAGCCCATTCTCCTTGAACGTGATGTACCAGAAAATCCTAATTACCAATTACCAGCAACTCTTGTATATTCATATCGATGGCCAAATTGAGCCCCATGATGCAAGCCTCATATTCTTCCATATTGTTGGTGCACGGAAACCTAAGCTTTGCGGATACCGGATAATGTTCACCTGTCTTTGATACCAAAAGCGCTCCAATACCCACTCCTTTGAAGTTTGCATCTCCGTCGAAGAACATTTGCCAACCATCGTAGGCTTCAGCAATGTCCTCTCCTATGAATGAGACTTCTTCGTCAGGAAAATACGTTTTTAATGGTTCGTATTCTCCTCCTACGGGATTTTCAGCAAGATGGTCTGCCAATGCTTGTCCTTTGACTGCCTTCTGAGTTACATAGATGATATCGAATTCACTTAACAATATCTGCCACTTGGCTAACTTCCAGGTTGGCATAGGCTTCTAAAAGATGCACTTTAGAGGATCCATTCTTGATATGAGGTATGTCATATAGGCACAGCAGTAATTCCTTAATTTCTGAGTTGTCCATGTCATAGCACAACAAGTGCGTTCTAGCAGAGAATACCGTGCTTTGTAAGGTGTGAACTTCTTGCTCAAGTAATATATGGCTCGATCCCTTCTTCCTGTCTCGTCATGTTGTCCCAAAACACAGCAAAATCCCCATCTACTACGGACAAATAGAGTAACAAAGGTCTTCCAGGTTCCGGCGGGGCTAGGACTGGTGGCGTTGACAAGTATTCCTCATTTTTGTCAAAAGCCTTTTGACAATCTTCAGTCCAACTGGTTTCAGCATCTTTCTTCAACATTTTGAAGATGGGTTCACATATCACTGTGGATTGCGCTATGAAGTGGCTAATGTAGTTGAGGCATCCCAAGAAGCTCATCACGTCGTTTTTGCTCTTCGGTGGTGGTAAATCTTGGATAGCTTTAACTTTTGATGGGTCTAACTCGATTCCTCAGCGACTGATAATCAATCCCAATAATTTTCTTGCAGGAACCCTGAAGGCATATTTTGCGGGGTTCAGTTTTAAATTGTACCTTCGTAGCCTGTCAAAGAACTTCCTCAAGTCTGCTATGTGATATGTGGCCCTCTAGGATTTGATGATGACGTCGTCAACATATACCTTTATTTTCTTGTGTGTCATATCATGGAAGATGGTCATCATGGCTCTCATATAGGTAGCCCCAACATTCTTTAGACCGAATGGCATCATTCTGTAGCAGTACACTCCCCACGGTGTAATGAAGGCTATTTTCTCTGCGTCTTCTTCGTCCATCCAAATCCGACGATAACCCGCGAAGAAATCGACGAAGGATTGGAGTTCATGCTTGGCGCAATTGTTGATCAGAATGTTTATATTTGGCAGTGGGAAATCATCCTTGGGACTTGCTCTGTTTAAATCCTAATAGTCAACAGACACTCTTACTTTCCCGTCTTTCTTCGGAACTGGTACCATGTTGGCTAACCAGGTTGGGTACTCAAATACCCTGAGGACTTTGGCTTTGATCTGCTTAGTGACCTCTTCCTTGATTTTCAAGCTCGTGTCTGGTTTGAATTTTCTGAGTTTCTGCTTCACCGGCGGACACATTTGATTGGTAGGCAACTTATGTGCCACTATGGATGTGCTCAGACCAGTCATGTCATCATATGACCACGCAAAAATATCCTCATATTCTTTCAGGAAGCGAGTGTATTCTTCCTTTTCTGACGGTGGTAGGTGAATTCTTATGCGAGTCTCTTTGAGGGTTTTGGAATCACCCAAATTGATTGCCTCGGTTTCGTCCAGGTTAGACTTAGGTTTGTTCTCAAAATCCTCAACTTCTCTGATAACTTCATCAAGTATTTCATCCTCTTCGTCTGAGTCACTATCTTTATATTGCGTTGTCTTATTACATATCACAATCATCAGTTCATCAGGAAAAGTAATAATAATGTTGTAGAGAAGAAATGTAAAAGATAGTAATGAATACTAAATAACAATGCATTAATTAAATTTTGAAAACATCCAAAACAATTAGGGCTCGATGACTCGAGCAATTATTACGAAAAAATGCGTCTTTAAAACGAAATACTGGAAATATCTTAAGTGCCTAAAATGGTTATTAAAATAGGTCAGGCTGATTCCCAAGCTACTAAGGAACTCGACGGGCCCGGGATGGTGCGGCAATCCAATTCTTGAGAACAACTCCCTTCTCCAAGGTGTTAATGGTAAGGCATTCTTCCTCCTCCTCCTCAATTATCACATTGCAATCCATGTCCGTGTCTTCTAAAAACGAGCTCCTTAACCCAGCCAAAGCTTCCTCCTCTGCTGATCCCCATATTGTATCGGCCTGGTGAAAATTCTGACTCAGATATGGCACTGGCTGCTCGAGAGGGTAATAAGGACCATGCCATGGCGGCGACCAATCATTATTTTCTTGGCAGGTATATGGATATCCAAGCCCAAAAGTTGTGCCGTGACGTTTCAACTGTATCGGTTTGGTAATGCCCTGGAGTTTCTTCCCAAGCCCTTTGCCGGGTTCATACCTTGACCATGCCAGTATGATTCTATTTTTCTACTCCACCATTTATCTTTCTCAATCGCGTTGACACGCTCGATGCGGTGATAAGTTTCGCCATCCAGCTTTCTTTTATTCTCGACAACCAGGGCAGTTTGAGTAGTGTAAATGGGATTACTTCTATCTCCGTGAATGACTACCTCCTGATGGTTCCATTCAAACTTCATGACCTGGTGTAGTGTGGAACCGCAGCTCCAGCGGCATGTATCCAAGGTCATCCCAGTAAAAGATTGTACGTAGCATATATGTCTAATACTTGGAACTCAACATCGAACCAAGTCGGGCCCATCCGCAAACAAAGGTTAATTTCCCCAATTGTGGCCCTTTGAGACCCATCAAATGCCTTCACATTCATACTCCCTGCTCATATCTCATGGAAATCTTTATCCAGCCTTTTCAGAGTAGTCATGGACAAATGTTGAGGCTTGAACCCCCTTCTATTAACACTCTGGCGATGAATTTGTCCTCAAACTGTACTGTGATGTGCAGTGCCCTGTTGTGACTTAATCCTTCAGGTGGTAGTTCATCCTCACGAAAGGTGATCTTGTGCCTCTCTAGTACCTGCCCTACCATATTGGCCATTTCTCCACTTGTGATGTTGTTAGGCACATAAGCTTCATCCAACACCTTCATCAGAGCATTCCTATGCGCCTCTGAATTTTGTAGCAGCGACAGGATGGATATTTGTGCGGGAGTCTTGTTCAGATGAATAATGACAGAGTATTCTCTTGCCTGTACTCTCCTCCAGAGGTCATCTGGGCCAATTTCAATAACGGGTTGCTTGGTAGCAACTTCCTTGCTTGTTCCTCCCAAAATTTTTGGTGTGTAGATCCTTCTAGTTCTGGTCATCCCTTGTGCAGCACCAAATTCTTCCATCTTTGCTTTTCCCTTTCTCCTATCTTCGGCAACATAGTCCCAGGGTATGTCGTTGGACTTGAAAGGAGGTGTGGGTGCTACCGTCACAGTGAAGGGTGTGGGTATTTCTACTTCAAATGGAGCCCGTGTAGTTGCATGTGCTGTTACATCAACTTCAAACGGGACTGATGCGCCTACTTCAACTTCGACTGGTGGCTGTATCTGTACCACAATAGGTATGAGAGTGACTGGAGATTTAGGGTCATCACCTTCCCGAATAAGCCCAATTGACCCCTCAAGGTCCCATTCTTCATTGGTTTCTATTACATTTACTCCTTCACCTCTATGATATGGGAGGGGATTATTACGGACATTTGGTGCGGCTTCCTTTGCTTGTATGACTTTGGTATCAATCAGGGTTTGAATCTTGTCTTTCAGAGTGCGGCATTCATCAATAGTATGCCCTTTCATGCCAGAATGGTATGCACATATTTTATTTGGGTTGACCCACTGGGAAGAATTTTCCATGGAAATAGCAGGAATAGGGGTAACATATCCGGCAGCCTTCAATCATTCATATAGTTGGTCAATGGGTTCAGCAATATGGGTATATTCTTTGGGCGGCCTACCATCAAAATTGGGTCTGGGTTTTGGATAGTTCTGACGGGTTGGAGGTGAATGGTAATAGGCTGGCTGGGTATTATAAGTGTGATAGGCGGTAGCGGGTTGAGAATATCTGGGAGGTGAAGGTTGTTATGTGGGTGGAGGTGTTTGGTATGTGAGTTGAGATTTTGGGCCTTAGGCCACCATCACTGCCCCTACTTCTTTCTTCTTCGATATACCCTCTGAATGTAACGCTTTGTTCATAGCCTACAATGCCTCAAAATTGGTCACCATCCCGCTCTTGATCCCTTCTTCAATCCTTTCTCCGAGTTTAATGATGTCGAAGAACTTGTGATTTTCAATGACCATTAACCTTTCATAGTATTGGGGATCCTGGGCCCTGACAATGAATTTGTTCATCTACTCTTCCTCTAGTGCCGGCCTGACTTTTGCAACTTCTAACTTCCATCGAGTAGCATACTCGTGGAAAGTCTCCGTTGGTTTCTTCTTGAGATTCTGTATGTAGAAGACATCTGGTGCATTCTCTGTGTTAAACTTGAATCGATCCATGAAGCCCGATTCAATGCTTACCCAACTGACCCACATCTTGGGATTCTGACTGATATACTAAGATAGGGAATCTCTAGTGAGACTCTTCATGAACAGCTTCATGTGAATCCTTTCAACTTTCCCAACTCCCACGAGCTTATCATAGTATGTTCTCAAATGTACTTTTGGGTCACCCGTTTCATAAAACATATCGATCTTAGGAGGTTTGTAACCCTCTGGTAGTTCCACGTCTGGTTGAACGCACAGATCCTCATAATTCAGACCTTCAATTCCATTACCTCTTTCAATACCCTGGACTTTGCTCGTGAGCTTCTTGAGCTCTTCATCCATGTTTTTAATGAGCAGTTCCTTCTCAGAAGATTGCGGAGTGTATGAGATTGGCTGAGTAGAGTGAGGTAGGGTTTCACCATATATGGTATTGTTTTGGTGGGTGCCAGGAGTTGGAGCTTAGTGGTGATCATTAGTTGAATTTTGCGGATCAGGGATAGGTTGTGGGGTATTATATTGAGTATGGTAAGTGGTTTGTTGGTATTGAGTAGGAGGATGTTGATGCTGAGGGGGAGTGGGTATTGGTGGAGGATTAGGATTTTGGGGAGGAGTTGCGTATTGATTGGGTGCGGGAGGATTTTGTGGATGTTGGTTTGGTGTGTTTTGCGGAGGTGCTAGGTTTTGAGCATTTTGTTGGTTAATGTTATGTGTTTAGGGTGAGGGAGAGGCTTGCCGAGTTGTGGACCTGCCCAAGTTCTCCTTGAAACTCCATTATTTTCTATTCCAACCATAGGACCAAATCATTCTGGGCCGGAGTACTCCGACCATCTGAAGTTTCAACATTTTCCACGTCCGCAGCATTTTCTTTCCGGATACCACTCATATCATCCATCTTAGCCTTTCCCTTACTTTTTGGATTATACGGAGGAGGAGGAGGTGGAGGGCCTCTGGATCTGGTGTGATATGCTGACGATGCCAGTATGTGCGAAACAACCTTAGGGGATGGGAATAATCAAAATAACAAAAAAATGTAGACAAGTCAGTAAGGATTCTGAAAAGCATTTGCAAGATTTAAACACGTATTGCGAGAATGTAAATCTGCGCCCTAACTTGGGAAACCTCGTTGTGCCTAAGGTATGCTTAGCAACAAGTAGATTTGGAGAGATCTAATGCTGATAAATGCCTCATTTCATTAATGTAATAAATAGGACGAACCTAAAACGACGATAAATAAACGAGTTACTTATGGCATCTGCCTTATTACATTCAAAAATGACTTAAAACATATAAACCTAATCTACTTGGTCCCAGAGTGACCTTCCCCATATTTGGCCTTCTTGGCTCCATTAATCAGATTCCCCAGGTCGTGCATGTCCAGCAGTAGGTATGTGCTTGCTAAGTGTCCTCCCTGGTTGCCTTCCGCGTTCTTACAGTCTACGACCCTTTTCCGCATCTCCACTTCCAGTTCCATTAGACCATGCTCCAAATATTCCAGCCTTTCTATCAATTTTCTAGCCATCTCCCTCTACTCGTTAATTAATTCCATGTCGAATTTGTGTTGCTCCAGATGCTTGGCTTCGGATTCAAGGACCCTCTTGCGTAGCCTCTCATATTTCACTTGTGCTTCAACAACTTCATCTATGACCCTGTTTCCTTGACTAACCCTTGGCTCGAATATTCCTGATGTGTTATCCTCTAACCATGATGGGTAGAAGTACACCTGACCGGCGTGATATCGATCTGGCTCGATGATATCCCTTTCCACGATAATCTTTAAGTGCCACATGTGCTGGGCCTCACATTTGTATGGAATGGCGTCACCCTGAAAATCGGCTCTGTAATGACTCATTTTGGAGACTAGTGGTATGACTTGTTTTCTACCAGCTTGTCTCATAACCCTGATAGGAACATAGGGATGTAATCCCCTTAACCCAATCAACACCAAATGCGGAACATCCCTAGATCTGATGATGAATTCATTGGTAGGGAACCACTCGAACATCCAGTGAACCTGGTCCTCGGTCAAATTATTGAAACACTGCGCCCATTCTGTAGCATTCTATGGATGTGCAATTTTGTCTGAGATAAATGTCATTCTTTTAGGGTGGTGGAACGCTATGTGATCGTTCCATGGTCTTCGTGGAAACTCTTGGCAGTATTGACCCATCTGAAGGTATTCTAACAACCAAATCTGTAGTATCAAGTTACAACCCTCAAAGTGGTTGAACCCTTTCTTGCAACGATCCAGAGCCCGGTATATATCTGCTACAATTCGGGAAAATTGTATAGGTTTGTCCTCAATTCCCTCCATCAAAGCTTTGGTTACCATGGCCACCCTGCTCTGAATCTTGTCACCTTGGCATGGGAACACCATCATACTTAGAAAGCAGACGATGAATACAAAAACCCTACGGTGAGTCCAACCTAGGGAAGTAATGGAGAATTCATCATAAAAAATATGATAAGATTTGCTGTGTCCGTATCGTTCATAGAGGAAGTCAAAGGGTATGTAGGACTTTTTTCAAGCACTCCAAGTCCTCATTCTTTCTCAGACCCATCATTTTCAGAAACACCCTAGTATTGCGGTTTTTTGGTACTAGTAAACCGGGACTATCCCATGGTAATCCAGAAAATGCTCCGAGTTCCTCCAAGAGAGGAGTCATTTCTATGTCACAAAAATGAAATACAGTTCTTTATCTGTCGCAGAATATAGTAGCAGCTTCGATCGGCATGTTGTTTGGTTGGATGTCCAATAAGGATGGTAAATATCCAAGAACCCTTTACACGTGATTTTTCACGCTTGGCGAATGATTTTCCCACCAGTCTAACAATAACGGCAGTATACATCGGACCATGCCGAACCTGGGTAATTCATGCCTCATTTTTTTCAAAATAAACAGAGGTAGACCATTGCCCCCTCCGAATTCGACTACTTATACATTAACGATTAGCATGTCGGTATTTATCTCTCCAAATAATGCACATATCTTGGTTTCGTCCGTTGGGATTATGGAAATCCCGGTGGACTTTGGACAAGGCTTTCTTAGAGGGTCATTATGCGGACATCATATTAACCCCGACTAGGTTTGACCATGATGCATGTACAGTTATTATTAGAGTAAAGTTTCTATAGAAGTCTAGACTGGTACCCTCAAGGGACAACTTGAGAGGGAAAGACACGAAACCATAGACTGCACATATGATCAACTAGTTTACCGCAAATAAGCCTTTCCGAATTTAAAGGGTGATTTTAGGAAGAGCGCGGACACTCATCAAGCGCTGCTATGGTATTAGTACGCAGGAGTGGAATATGATGTTGAGCATGGAGTTATGCAAAAGAAAATAACATATTTCCATGTATTTGCATGATGAATAATGATAAAATACAATATTTAATAATTGTAAAGACATTTACGAAAAGAAAAATAAAGAGACAAGTCAGTTTCCATAGTAAAAGCGATAAAGCAGGTGAAGGGGCTTATAAATAAATAAGTATAGGTAAATAAATTTCACGTAGAATAAGAAAGGGTGTGCAAGTATTAACGGAATAATAAAGACAAGCTTAAAGACTAAATCACAGACAAGTTTGTTATTGTAAGAGCCTAAAGATTTTTCCAGCAGAGTCTCCATGCTGTCGCGCCCCCTTTTTCTCGCGAAATCAGGTTTCGACATTTCTGGGGCAACCCTTTCTACGAGGGTAGGGAATTCGATTTGAGAGAGTCGCCACCTAACGGATTTAAGGTGCGTTGGGGCACACAAAGCAATTAACTCAGATAACCAGTGTACATCACTAGAGATCGGGTAAGGGCTCGAAATTACCTTGAGTGGAAGGTCTTAGGCACCCCTCGGGGTCCACATCGGTGGGTCCCGTCCGAACATGAATTAAGCGAATTAGTCTTTAAAAGGGAAGAAAACAATTTGGACAAATACAATATTTAATTTATTATTAAACAAGACAATAGGCGGTGGTCCTAAGTTTTTTAGCCTATAGGATCATTCCATGGAATGCTTTGCAACTCCCTCAAGCCGGGGTTATAGCATTAGCGCACAGGCTATCATTTCCTTTACTACCCAATTAATATCTTCTAGTTGTTACTTAAGCGCACTAATTGATTCTAAATCGTACCCTATGCGTGCACTACCCGTCCCTTACCTATGATCCTAGAGGTATTAGGACCTCTATTTGGGATGGTTCTAGACCAGCCTATGTTACTTAAAAATGTTAAATCTAGGCGACACACAAAAAAGCAAATACGACTTTTAGATAAAGATCAAGTATAGGCTCATATTAACCTCCACACATAAGCAATAAAGCACGCAATTGAACCAACAAACTTATTAATTAAGAAATCATATAGGAAGGATATCTACGTGAGATAATAGAGTATAAAGGTAGTTTTATTAAGGCGAGCATTGGGACCTATTTGCTTGCCTATTGATTTTATGGTTCTAGGCATTTCAGGCAGTAGTATATCATAGTTTTAAACCCAGAATCATTAGTGAATCCTGTGGATATGTTGCCTAAGTAATATACAAGAGCTCTTCAATTTAGAATAGACTAACGGGATCCTATAGGAATCATTTCTACGAGTTTGTCAATGACAGACCTGCAGGCATGACTTCTAAGTGTAGCATTGATTTTAACTCATAAACACAGTTTTATTCCTTTTAGATCCTATAGGGATGCTTTCTAATTGCTGAATTAATTTAAACCATATAGACATGATTTCTAGTTACTGACTTGATTTAAACTACTACATGCAGAGTTTATAAGTTTTAGGACTGCTTTCACCCAATAGGCATGATATCTATTAATTTTAAATCCTATAAGCATGATTTCTAGGTTTGAAACCAATTTTATTCCTATAGGCATGATATCTACTAATCGCATTTAGATAGAAATTAATAGATTGCCATGAAGTATAATTGACTCAAACAAACAAAGTCCTATAGGCATGGTCACTAATGCACATTTAGTTGAAAATACGGGTGGATCCTATGAAAAGGATTTCTAATGCAGAATCAAATGCGAAGTCCTATAAACAGGGTTTCTAGCATGCAAATGATCATAAAAATCCTATAGACAGGATCTCTAAACACAGTGCAGTATCCACATAATTCAATCAGCATAGTTAAGTCCTATAGGCAGGATTTCTACCCAATTTCAAAAAAGAAAGAAATAAGAATAGACCCCCCTGGCTTTTACTAATTAACCCCAAGTCTGTTATTACATAGATTATTACTGCCCAGAATTAATGAATTACATAATAATAATGATTACACTATAGGGAGACTTCATAGGCCTAATCTAAACCTGTGAACCAGGCCTTCAAACACCACAACTCTAAAGCATAGCAGTGACCCATTCACAGCACATTAAACCAAGCTTCCAGTGTGTCAAAGTTCCCAAAGAGCCTCAGAGACCCCGGACAATGCTCACACTAGAACCACACACTCAGCACAGAGTTCATAAAAGCTTGGGAAAATCTGCCCCAATGTGTCAGAGTTCAAAGGAGTCTCAAGGACCCTAGGCAGTGCTCACACTGGGGGTGGTGAGAACCTAAATGACTAAGAGTAGGAGTTTGGAAAAATAATGCACAAGGGGTAAAGGGGGAAGGTTTTGAAATAGAAAGCTCAGAGTATAGAGTTGCAGGCAGAACTGCTCCATGAAACAAACAAGGTTTAGGTTCAACATACAGTTTAAACATGGTGACATCTAATTAAGCTAGATACTCATGCTAGTATTAAAACAATCATGGCTTAAGCTCAGAGATAGAAACACTTGAATTAAATAGACAGGACATATGAATTAAGCACAGGCGTTTTAATTACATGCTCATAGTTCAGAACGGGTATAAAGCAGACAAACAAATCAAACCTTAAACTAACTTAAGAGAGGATTCCTGTTATTCTAAATGACTTAGTCTTAAGTTAATGGTATTATCAAGTTACTAGATAGAGGACAGAATCATGCTAGGAATTAAAACAGGTTAATCAAACAAAGCATAGAGAAGGAATTTCAAAGGTTAGGGCATACCATTTGAGAAGAAAGAAAGTAAAGATGCAGTAACAGTTAAGTTCCAGAGTAATTTGGCCTTAGCTTTCAGCCTGCCAAATAATAGCAACTTAATACAGAAATCAGAATAGGAGCAAGAGAGGGAGCTTAAGTTTTTAGTAGTGAGAATATGAGAGTTCGAGAGTTGTCATAAGGGGAAAGGGGAGAAGGGTTTAAATAGTGTTCAATTAAGTGAACACATAAGGGAATTAATCAAACACATATGAATAAGGAAAGAAATCAATCACAGAATAAATGATTCAGGGTTCAATAAATTAACAGGGCATAACATTATGTAATCAAGCGAGTACTAGAAATAAGGAAAATATCAATTTACAAGCAGTCTCATGGTAAATAAGAAAAGTATTAATCACATATGAGGAAGGCAAAAAGTATCGAAAAATCAATAAAAGATTTCAACCTTAATTTTCAGTAAACTAAAAATCAGTAGTAAAATAAGGTACAAAATGTAGACAAGAGAATTCAAAAGGAAAACTAGAATCGAACTGACTTGGTTTGATTCTGAAGAATCAAAGCCCCACATATAGGGCAACTAAGAAGCAGCAGTAACAAAGAGTTGCAATAAAATATATAGAAATACATAAACGACAGTATTAAAGAAAAGTAATTAAGAAATTGAAAACCAAATTGGATCTAGAAAGATCTGAAACCCTAGTTTTAGGAATTATACTCAAATCACCTAGAATAAAAGAGAATAATACAGATTCGTACCAAATAAACATATACATGAGTTTATTAAAGGAAACTCATAGTCGAATAAGTTTTAACTCAAGTAAAAGAAAAAGTTTGAAACCCTATATTCAAGTAAATCATAGAATTGGTAAAAAAAATCAACAGATCCATCAATAATAGAGCAAATATAGATGAAGAAATTTTTTAAAAGAAAGAGTTTGAACCAGATTTGGTTCAAATTAAAGAGGGTTCGAAATCCTAATTTGGGGTAAGTAAGAATCAAAGAAGATATGAACATGTTCGTTACTCACAAAGACTTAGAGATGGATATAGACGGAATATTCATAGAAATCAGAGAGTTGAACCGATTTAGTTTGATTATGGCAAGATTTGCTTTCCATGTTAGGCAAGCAACTAAATAGGGTCATAGACGAGTAGCTAGTGGTTAGGAGAGACGAATAAGGTAAGAGAATCCATGGTTGATTCCATATCTAGTTGGAATCGAAGGGGGAATTAGGGTTTCGGTGCTAGTGTTTTGAGAGGAGAAGAGGTGAGAGACGAGAGAGTTTGAAGACGGCGTGGTGGGTGAAAAGGATTAGGGTTAAGGGTTTGGGTGTAATTAAAAAGGGTAGGAATAGTATGGAGTGTTGATCTCAAAGATCAACGGCCATGATTGGTCGGGGTTCTGGGTCGGGTTAATTAAATGGGTTAGGTCCAAAATTAATCAGAAAGGGGCTTAATTTTAAATACCCAATTAAATCAGTGAAATAATTTATAAAAATAATTATGAAATAATAAAAATGTCACTTGTGCATAAAAATGATTTAAAATAATTACTTAGTATTATAAAAATATAAAAAGTCATTTTCTGTATAGATAATGTAATTATGCATATATATGGGCTATTATTGCAAAATGTGCAATTCTAGCCTTAAAAAGGGCAAATATTATTATAAAAATGTAATTAATATATTTGAGCATTATATGGGGCATAAATAATAAATTTACATGATTAAATCATCGTAAAAATAATATGAAGGATAATTATTGGATACGTGTATATTAAAAATGCAGATAATAAATTAATTTAAAACCCTTAAAATTATAGAAAAATTAGAGAAATAATTGTGCATGTTTGTAAATACATGTGCATTATTTTGAAGATATATATGCTAATTAATTTAAAANAATTACTGATTTTATTAAGTTGAGGTTGCAGAACCTATAGGCATGATCTCGATATGAATCTGGCTTCAATGAGCGGGCAATTTACAATCTGTAAAACTTACATAGTTGACTATTCATTACAGGTGTAAAAGAGTAAACCTATAGGCATGATATCTAGGCGTTTTAATACAGTAACTAACAATGGTAGTTACAGGATCACATTTAGAATTGGTTAACTGAGTCCTATTGGCATGGTTTCTAGTGACAATAGTTAACCCGGCATTGATGACTATTAAAGAAATGAATAGAGCAATTGATTAACTTATTCAGATCCTATAAGCATGATTTCTATAATTAAACTGATTTAGATCCTATAGGCATGATTTCTATAATTAAAACTGATTTTAGATCCTATAGGCATGATTTCTAAAATTAAAACTAATTTTAGATCCTATAGGCATGATCTATAAAACTAAAACTGATTTTAAATCCTATAGGCATGATTTCTAAAATTAAAACTGATTTTAGATCCTATGACTTTATTTCTAACAAGCAAGCGTAGGGCATATTTTAGCCAAATAAAGGACCTATAGGCATGATCTCTACAATACTGGAAAGTAACATGTTTTGAGCAAAGATAGATTACCTATAGGAATGATTTCTAACACACGAAAGCTGAAACGTGTTTGAACAAGATAACACATTTTTTAGCTAAATAATGAGCCTATAGACAGGATTTCTACCAATTTTTAGAGCAAGTATAGGATAAAAGTGTCACGACCCAAAATCCACTAAGGGTCGTGATGGCGCCGCACACTGCTGTCAGGCAAGCCAACCAAATTACTTAATCAAATTCTTGTTTTTAACAATCTTGAAAACTAAGATTTTCCTTCAATTTTTCATAAATAAAAGATAACTGCTTCAATTCAAGTTAAACAATAAGCAACTAATACAAAATATTTCAAACCATCCCAGAACCCGGTGTCACAAGTGCATGAGCATCTACTGTCAAGAAAATAAAATAAAGCATCCGTCCGGAATACAATGGACAGGAAATAAATACAGTGTACTGAAGAAGGCTACACTAGCTGCGGGCCGCCTCGAATAATGCAACTCACCTAGCCCCCAAACCATCCGTGCTGCTGCGCCTAGTGGGCTGCTAGAAATAAATATACCTGTGCAACAAAATTCACAGAAGTGTAGTATGAGTACGTAAACAACGTGTACTCAATGAGTATACCGCCTAATCTCGAAGAAGTAGAGACGAGATGGTCAGCTTCGACACTTGCTAGAGGTCATTTGACAATATACTAAAAATGTGAGAAAATCATGGATTTATATAGTCGTTCTAACTCACAAAGTCGGAAAACAGGTAAAAACCTTTAACAAATAATAAAGGATTTTCAAGATTTACTTTTCATTATCTTATCAATTTATCTCAAGCCATGAAACGCAATGTCAACATTTAAAATCCTCAGCCAACAACATATATCACGCGCAAATCATGCCGAGGTCGACGGCCCGCTCCAACAGAAATATAAACTTTGCACTGCCGAGGGTCGAACGGCTCGAACCATAGATGCATCTATTTAATCTGCCGAAGTGTTCGGCTCGTTCCATAAATAAACACATACCCTGCTCGCGAATCATGCATGCGACGCAGGTACACATAGAGATACATGCTCAATCAGTCAATTAAGAACTTATTGGAAATATTTACCCAGCTAAGTCAACTTCTCTTCTTAACAATTCGGGAAAAATGATGTTTAATCCCCTTTTAAATTCATTTACTAATTCAAGGTGATTTAAGCAATTCAAGCTATCAATAGGTTCATAAATAATCCAAGTATAACATGCTTTTGGGCCCTAACTACCCGGACAATAGCATAATAGTAGCTACGCACGGACTCTCGTCACCTCGTGCGTACGTAGCCCCCGCAAATAGGAGCACGTAATCAATTATTTTACCTATGGGGACAACTCCCTCTTACAAGGTTAGAAAAGAGACTCACCTCGCTCCGCTGATGCATAACCGGCAATCCACGCCCTTCCGAGGACTCCAATTGATGCACCGTGCTCCAAAACTAGCCAACGGTTACGCAAATCCATTAATATATGCTAAAATATTCATTACAAACTAATTTATAGCAATTCTTAACTCTGATCGAAAAGTTGACCAAAACGCCCTCGGGCCCACGTGCCCGGAATCCGAAATTTTTTTGAAGATAAAGATTACCCATAGCTTTGCTAGCTCAAATATATAATTTACTCCTAATTCCATGCTCAAATTCGTGGTAAAAATCTAATTTATCAAGTTTCTAGGTTTTCTTTCAAGAATCCCAATTTTCCCAAAATTCTCATGTCTAATTCCATGCTATAATCTTGTACTTAACTCGGAAATGAGTAGGAGTAACTTACCTTAACGTAGCTGACGAAAATCCCTCTCTTGAAGCTCCCCAAAATCGCCCAAGCCATGAAAAATGGAGGAGAAATAAACTCAACCCCGATTTTAATCAACCACACTGCCCCAGCTCTTTTCGCTTCTGCGGACGGCCCACCGCTTCTGCGGTTCCGCTTTTGCTGATTTAGGGCCGCTTCTGCGGTCCGTCCTATGCCGCCCTTCTTCCCTTCTGCGATGCGACCTCCACAGATGCGGTCCCGCTTCTGGGGAAACCTTACCGCATCTGCGGTCCACTCTGAGCCGGCCTCATCCGCTTCTGCAACCTCTTTTCCGCAAATGCGGTCCCACTTCTGTAGAATCTTGACCGCATATGCGGTCCTAGAACCCTTGACCGAAAATCGCATCTGCGCTTTCCTAGCCGTTTCTGCGGCTCTGTTATGACAGCAACCAGCAGTTCAGCCCTCTTTAAAACTCCAAATTCGATCCGTTAACCATCCGGAATCCACCCGAGGCCCCCGGGACCTCAACCAAGCCTAATAACCAATCCCAAAACACATTACGGACTTGCTCGAGGCCTCAAATCACATCGAACAATGCTAAAATCATGAATCAACCCCCAATCCAAGCTTTATGAACTTTAGAACTTCCAACTTCTACTTTCGATGCTCCAACCTATCAAATCACGCCTGATTGACCTCAAATTTTGCACACAAGTCATATTTGACGTTACGGACCTACTCCAGCTTTTGGAATCGGATTCTGACCCCGATATCAAAAAGTCCACTTCCGTTCAAACTTCTCAAAAACCTTCATATTTCTATCTTTAGCCAAATGGCTCCAAAACGACCTACGGACCTCCGAATTCACTTCCGATCACGCTCCCAACTCCAGAATCACCATACGGAGCTATTCCCAGACTCGGAATCCCAAACGAACATCGATAACACTGAAATGCACTTCAAGCCAAACTTATGAAATTTCTTCCAAAATACTAACTTCCACAATAGGCCCCAAAACACTCTCGGGTTATCCAAAACCCGAGCCGGGCATACGCCCAAGTCCAAAATCATCATACGAACCTGCTGGAACCTTCAGATCCTAATTCCAAGGTCGTTTACTCAAAATTCCATTGCTAGTTCATTCTTTCAACTTTAAGCTTCCAAAATGAGAATTCTCTTTCCAAATCAACTCTGGACTTCCCGAAATTCAATTCCGACTGCGCGTACAAGTCATAATACCTGAAATGAAGCTGCTCATGGCCTCAGACTGCTGAACGACGTGCTAGGGCTCAAAAAGACCGGTCGGGTCGTTAAANGTAATACCGTAACATTTTTACCCGAACTTAGGGGACCCAAGACCCCTTACGTTACACGGTTTAGAAAACGAGAACCTNAACCCCTCGACTCCCGACGTCGAGTAGACCATAAACCGGCGAATACCACGACCCTTTCCGAGGACGTCCAAACTTTGAACTAGCACCGTCGACTCCAAAAACTAGCCAAACGGTTTACGCAAAATCCACTTTAATATATAGCGTTAAAAANATTTTACATTTACAACTAATTTATAGCAAATTCTTAACTCTGAATCGAAAACGTTAGCCAAAAACGACCCTCGGGACCCACGTAGCCCGGAATCCGAAATTTTTTTGAAGATAAAAGATTACCCATAGACTTTGACTAGACTCAAACTATATAATTTACTCCTAATTCCATGCTCAAATTCGTGGTAAAAATCTAATTTATCAAGTTTCTAGGTTTTCTTTCAAGAATCCCAATTTTCCCAAAATTCTCATGTCTAATTCCATGCTATAATCTTGTACTTAACTCGGAAATGAGTAGGAGTAACTTACCTTAACGTAGCTGACGAAAATCCCTCTCTTGAAGCTCCCCAAAATCGCCCAAGCCATGAAAAATGGAGGAGAAATAAACTCAACCCCGATTTTAATCAACCACACTGCCCCAGCTCTTTTCGCTTCTGCGGACGGCCCACCGCTTCTGCGGTTCCGCTTTTGCTGATTTAGGGCCGCTTCTGCGGTCCGTCCTATGCCGCCCTTCTTCCCTTCTGCGATGCGACCTCCACAGATGCGGTCCCGCTTCTGGGGAAACCTTACCGCATCTGCGGTCCACTCTGAGCCGGCCTCATCCGCTTCTGCAACCTCTTTTCCGCAAATGCGGTCCCACTTCTGTAGAATCTTGACCGCATCTGCGGTCCTCGAACCCTTGACCAAAAATCGCATGTGCGATTTCCTAGCCGCTTCTACGGCTCCGCACCTGCGGCCCCTTTCCGCAGGTGCAGTTATGACAACAACCAGCAGTTCAGCCCTCTTTAGAACTCCAAATTCAATTTGTTAACCATCCGGAATCCACCCGAGGCCCCCGGGACCTCAACCAAACCTACCAACCAATCCCAAAACACATTACGGACTTGGTCGAGGCGTCAAACCACATCAAACAACGCTAAAATCATGAATCAACCCCCAATCCAAGCTTTATGAACTTTAAAACTTCCAACATCTACTTTCAATGCTCAAACCTATCAAATCACGTCCGATTGACCTCAAATTTTGCACACAAGTCATAATTGACGTTACGAACCTACTCCAGCTTTCGGAATCGGATTCTGACCCCGATATCAAAAAGTCCACTTCCGGTCAAACTTCTCAAAAACCTTCATATTTCTATCCTTAGCCAAATGGCTCCAAAACGACCTACGGACCTCCGAATTCACTTCTGATCGCGCTCCCAACTCCAGAATCACCATACGGAGCTATTCCCAGACTCGGAATCCCAAACGGACATGGATAACACTGAAATGCACTTCAAGCCAAACTTAAGAAATTTCTTCCAAAATGCTAACTTCCACAATAGGCGCCAAAACGCTCCCGGGTTATCCAATACCCGAACCGGGCATACGCCCAAGTCCGAAATCATCATACGAACCTCCTGGAACCTTCAGATCCTGATTCCGAGGTCGTTTACTCAAAATTCCATTCCTAGTTCATTCTTTCAACTTTAAGCTTCCAAAATGAGAATTCTCTTTCCAAATCAGCTCTGGACTTCTCGAAATTCAATTCCGACTGTGCGTACAAGTCATAATACCTGAAATGAAGCTGCTCATGGCCTCAGACTGCTGAACGACGTGCTAGGGCTCAAAAAGACCGGTCGGGTCGTTAAAAAAAGCCCTTTCCCAAATTTTACTAATATGCCAAATTGTTATTTCAATAATTATTACAGATCCAGAATGAATGTTGTGAATTATAGAGTAGATATAGCTATAGGGAACCGACAATAGGACCAAATACACCTGGACATGCCAGGCCTTCATTCTCACAATTCACAACATATCAAAAATTGCAATTCATAGATACATAAACAACTGATAGTTGAGTGATTCACCCAGCAGCCTTAAAAGCATATAGAACCAGGACCCCAGTGTGTCAGAGTTCCTAAGGGCTTCAAAAACGCAGGGCAGTGCTCATACTAGGGAAGTTAACAGAGATCATTCAGAGGAGGAACTAGAGACCAAATCCTAGTGTGTTAGAATTCACAAGGGCCTCCAATGGACCCCGAGCAGTGCTCACACTAGAGAGGTCAAAGGACACAACCTAAGTAGCCTTGGCTTTCAGCCGGCTAAGAATAGAATTAAAAAAAAAAATCAAGCAACTGGTGAAAGAGAAAGGACCAAAGTTGAGGGATAGGAAATAAAGGATTTAAATAGACACAATCAAATTGAATAAATCAGACAGACAGTTGATTAAATCACAGAGCTAAAGAACAAGCTTAATGCAAACTAAGTGTTGGCATCGCATTAGCAAAGGGGTGAACTTACAATCATAAGTTAAAACACATATACTAAGTAAAATCACGTCAGATAGCAGGTAACATTTTCATGATGATCTAAACAAAGGTGATCCAGTTATATCAAAGGTTTATTTCAAAGTAGTAATTCAAGCATGATAAAATAGTCATTACAAACAGGCATCATAAGGTTGTGGGGATCGAGTGATCATGTTGACATAATAGTAAAGAAACAAATGATAACTAGCAACAATAATTACAGATGTGAGGCATTAACCACAGGGATTCAGGATAAGGGGATAGACATGTTCTTAGGCATTCGAAGGTTGAAACACTAACTGAATAGACCTTAAAAGAGTTCAAATAACTTTAGAACAAGCAACGCTGGGAGCAAACAAGTGATAAAGAGACTAAGACATACACAAATGACAAAGATAATGCCTAAACATCACTCATATCCTTGATCATGGATTCAGTAATAATAACATGCACAAATTAGGTATATGTAAGAATGCGGTGCAGAAGTTAAATGACTCACCAGTTAAGCGAGAAATGCAAGAAAAGAACAAAACCCACAGTGTTCTGGATCGTCTATGAGAAGCAAAAACCCAGAACTTAATGGCCTGGCTTTCAGCCGGCCAAGACCAAAGTATTGAACGAAATAACAGAGTAAAGTTTTAGATCTAGTGAGGTTATAATGATTTCCAAGTGTGTTTAGAAGGAATGGGGGAACGAGTTTATATAGTGGTAGAACTTAACACATAAACATGGAAAATCATCAGTCAAACACTAGAAAGGAAAACAATCGAAATCAATAAGGAAAAGAGAAAATTTCATAACCCTAATTTTAGGCAAAGTACACAAATCGACAGAAATAAAAAGTGAAAAATCACATGGTGCATAGAGTAAGATGAACATAGACAGAAATACTATTCAAAACCAAAGAATCGAGCCAGATTTTAGAAGGATCTGAAACCCTGATTTAGGGTAATTAAGAATCTCCAAGATGCATGGAGCTTCATACCATAATAGAACAAAAATGAACACATACTGAAATGGTCAAATAACTGAACCAATTGTTTGGTTTGAAATTAAAGAGATTTGCTTGCCATGTTTAGGCAAGCAATTAGGTAACCCCATAAACGCATAACCAATAATGAGAGGAGGTAAATAAGGCAAGAGAATCCATGGCGGATTCCGTTTTGGGGCCGGATTCGGAGAGGTTAAGAGAAACAGCGGCTAGGGTTCGTGAGAGATGAGACGAGAGGGTTCAAGAGCGGTGGGCTATGGAGAGTGATTTAGGGTTAGGGGGTTTGGTTAGTTAAATAGGGTAGGGGTGATATGGGCCGTTGATCTCAGAGATCAACGGCCATGGTTATTTAGGGGTTCTGGGTCGGGTTAGTTTAACTGGTTGGGCTGCGGTTATTTGGTTTTGGCTCAGGAGCTATTGGGCTGGTGTAAAGGTGTTGGGCTAGTGTATTGGGTAGTTTTAGGTCCGAAAATAGGAGGAATTTAGGGCTAAATTTTAAATACCCACCATTTAATAAATAAACAATTTGTAAAAGTAATTAGTAAATAATAAAAAAATGTCAGTTATGCACTAAAATGATCTAAAGTTGTTACTTAACACTATAAAAATATAGAAAATTATTTCCTGCATAAATAATGTAATTATACAATCATATGGGCTACTATTGTAAAAATGTGCAATTTAGCCAAAAATATGTAAATGTAAATATAAAAAAATTCACTAAAAATATTTAAATATTATGCTAGTATAAATGATAAGTTTGGATGATTAATTCATCATAAAAATAATTTATAGGGTAATTATTGGATATTTATATAATAAAAAATGCAAAAATAAATAGATTTAAAGACTTTAAAAACTTGTGGAAAATTATGATAAATACTTGTGTATGTTTGTAAATCAAATGATGATGTGTATGCATTATTTTGAAAGTATATGTATATATAGTATAAAATATGAGGGAAAAATTGTGTATCAACAGCTGCCCCTCTTTACCCTGGAAGGATTAAAGAGTTGTCGGGTAAAGAAATAACGACTGATTTTGATCGAATGGAGTCATTTTGAAAAATATAGGCCGAATCATGGTCTCTGAGCTGCCTACATATCCCTAGTTTTACAGAAATCAGGCCATGAGTAGTTCTAGATCCAACGATGAACGGAATCGATGGCGTGGTTATAGGAACGGTCGTGTGTTTCGGAAAGAGTTCTTTTGGGAAAGGAGAGTATCGGGCGGATTTATGCGAAGTCATGAATGTGTATCTGAAATGTTACGGATGTATTATAGAGAAAATATTTGAACGGTCATAGAGTAAAACGTGGGCAATTGTTAGGAGTCGGTTATGTTTGAAATGATTGTAAGGTGTGAATGTTACAAGCAGAAACCGGAGTGAAGGTTGCTCCCGTTTGAAGAACGGTTATTTCTTGGATTACCTGCAAAACTTAAAACACAATGCACGCAAATATATATAGGTTATTGCGACAATTTAAACATGATGCAAATTTTCTTTGGACCATAAAGGTTGTCTTTGGACGGCGAGGATGAAGTACTTAGACCATAATGTCCCGCGCCATGAATTATGAGAAGGAATTCGCAAGACGTTAAATATGTTCTCGGGCCATGAGAATGGTGCCTCTGAACCATGACGCCTTTGAATAATGGTGTGCAATATTGAGAGATCCTCAGGCTATTGAATGGTGTCTTCCGCTATGAGGATGATGCCTTTGGACAAACTGGCGATGGTTCAACCTGTGAAATGAAGAGACATGATGATGGATCATATAAGCGAAAAAAGATAGAGCTTAATCTTGCATGAGATTGGGACAGAGCTTAGCCCCGGGAAAGGTAAAATAGTGCCAGATTTCAAGCAGCGTAGCTTTCTGCATTAGGCAAGGAAAGGTAGAGCTTAGCCTTATCCAATTATGGGGGCAAGGCTTAGCCTCATGCAAGAAGAGGAGACATAGCTTAGTCTCATCCAATGGAAGGTAGGGCTTAGCCTTATGCAATTAGGGAGGCAGGGCTTAGCCTCATGCAAGAAGAGGAGACAAAGTTTAGTCTCATGCAATGGAAGGCAGTGCATAGCCTTATGCAATTAGGGAGGCAGGGCTTAGCCTCATGCAAGGAAAGGTAGTGCTTGGCCTTATCCAATTAGGGAGGCAGGGCTTAGCCTCATGCAAGAAAAGGAGACGGAGCTTAGTCTAATGCAATGGAAGGCAATGCTTAGACCTTATGCAATTAGGGAGGCAGGGCTTAGACTCATGTAAGAAGAGGAGACAGGGATTTGTCTCACGCAATTGAAGGCGGTGCTTAGCCTTATGCATTTAGGGAGGCAGGGCTTAGCCTCATGCAAGAAGAGGAGACGGGGCTTAGTCTCATGCAATGGAAGGCGATGCTTAGCCTTATGCAATTAGGGAGGTAGGGCTTAGCCTCATGCAAGAAAAGGAGACAGAGCTTAGTCTCATGCAATGGAAGGCAGTGCTTAGCCTTATGCAATTATGGAGGCAGGTCTTAGCCTCATGCAAGAAGAGGAAACAGTGCTTAGTCTCATGCAATGGAAGACAGTGCTTAGCCTTATGCAATTAGGGAGGCAGAGGCAGGTCTTAGCCTCATACAAGAAGAGGAGACAGAGCTTAGTCTCATGCAATAGAAGGCAGTGCTTAGCCTTATGCAATTAGGGAGGCAGGTTTAGCCTCATGTAAGAAGAGGAGACAGCGTTTAGTCCCTTGCAATGGAAGGCAATGCTTAGCCTTATGCAATTATGGAGGGAGGGCTTAGTCTCATGCAAGAAGAGGAGACAGAGCTTAGTCTCATGCAATGGAAGGCAGTGCTTAGCCTTATGCAATTAGCGAGGCAGGGCTTTGCCTCATGCAAGGAAAGACAGTGCTTAGCTTTATGCAATTAGTGATGAAATGTTTAGCCTCATGCAAAATGGACACAATGCCTAGTCTCATGCAGGGGAAGGCAATGCTTAGCCTTATGCAATTGAGGAGGCAGGGCTTAACCCCATGCAAGAAGAGGAGACAGAGTTTAGTCCCGATGCAAGGAAAGGATGTGCTTAGCCCTATCGATGAAGGAGGTAGAGCTTAGCCTCATGCGATTAGGAAGGCAATGCTTAGCCTAATGCGAAGAGAAGACAATGAGTGATAGCAGGGTATTTCTTATCTGGAGATATGTTTGCGTTTGGCGATTTGTCGTTATGAAGATAGTGATTCTGATATGTTTATGCATTAGTGAATATTCCATGTTCCTGCGTCCAAAGAAATTTTGTGAGTTTTGCGGGGGAAGGTTGGTTCGTGTCTTCGCCTCCTTGCTTTGCTTTGCCTCGCTCCAGAGGTCCTGATTGAGTTACCCTGACTTACATCTGGCTGTCATAGAGATAATGTTTTAGAAAAATATGCATGCACTTGATAAATAGAGTTATTTCTAAACATAGTGGTACGTAATATCAAGTAAATTAGATGAACCAATGACTGCGACACTTTTAGAGACATTGTGATTTCTTCGCACTAGAATTTTGAGGGTCCTCCTATTCTGGCCCAGTTTAATAAGCGATTCATCGGTCGTTCCGCATATGATGAAGTTGGTTGGAGTTGCTCTGGAATTTTAAGGGTCGTCCTAAAAATTCTGCCCCAGTTAATTAGCCAATTTTCTAACTGTCTTGCATATGATGACGTCAGCTGTACTTGCTCCGGAATTTTGAGGGTTCTCATATAAATTGTGCCCCAGTTTCTGGTTATGGGGAAAACGAAAGTTTTATCTAGATGTGACTGAATGAACAGGGCTACCTACGTATCCCCTCTTTAACGAGAACCAGGTTGAGCGTAGTTCAGTCACATCAGATGAAGAAATGTAAACAATCTAAACATAGTATCTTTTGACTGCGTCTGAATTGATAGGCTTTGGCCAAACTTCTCCGTCCATTTCTGCGAGTACGAGTGCTCCTCCTGTTAGTACCCTGTGAACCATGTAGGGCCCTTTCCAATTAGGTGAGAACTTTCGTTTGGCTTCATCTTGATGTGGGAAGATTCGTTTCAACACCAGTTGCCCCGGTGTGAACTGTCTGGGTTTGACTCTTTTGTTGAAAGCTCTGGACATTCTGTTCTGATAAAAAGAGTTTCCTCAAATCTGCTATATGATTTGTGCTTCTTTTGGATTTGATGATGACCCCGTCCACGTACACCTCTATTTATTTGTGAATCATGTCATGAAAAATAGTTGTCATGACTCTCATTTAAGTGGCTCCAGCATTCTTCAGGCCAAACGATATCAGTTTATGACAATACATCCCCCACAGAGTGATAAAGGCTGTTTTCTCGGCATCTTCCTCATCCATCCAGATCTAATGGTATCCCGCGAAGCAATCCATAAAGTATTGGAGTTCATGCTTGGCACAGTTGTCGGTCAGTATGTGTATATTGGGTAAGGAGAAATCATCTTTAGGAATTTCTTTGTTTAATTCTCGATAGTCGACACATACTCTGACCTTCCCATCCTTCTCCGGAACTAGCACGATGTTGCCAACCAAGTAGGATATTCGACCACTCTGAGAACCTTAGTTTTGATCTGCTTAGTGACTTCCTCTTTGATTTTCAGACTCATATCCGGCTTGAACTTTCTGAGCTGCGATAGAACTCGGTCATATCATCATAAGACCATGCGAAAATGTCTTCATACTCTTTTATCAAACGGGTGTATTCTTCTTTCTTTGATGATGACAGGTGGATACTTATGCGGTTTTCATTGACTGTTTCAGAATCTCCCAAGTTGACTATCTCGGTTTCGTCCAAATTTGACTTAGGCTTATTCTCAAAATTTTCCACCTCTCTGACAATTTCCTCAGGGATTATATATCCTTCTTCTATTTCCTCTAAATCACTATTCTTATGTTGCATTGTCTCATTACATGTCAAGTCATCAGTTCATCAAGATACGTAATAATAATGCCGTAGAGAGAAAAATGTAAAGGATAATAACAAATACTAAAATAGCAATGCATTAGATAAATTTGGAAACGTTAAAACAAGTACGTCTCGATGATTCGAGCAATTATTTCAAAACAACATGCGTCTAAAACAGAATATTGAAAATGTCTTAAATGCTTAAAATTGCTTTTAAAAGATAAATCATGCTAATTTCCAAGCTACCCAGGAACTCGACATGCCCGGGATGGTGCATCAGTCCAATTCTTGATAACAACTCCTTTCTCCATGGTCTGAATGGTCAGGTCTTCCTCTTGCTCCTCCTCAATTATTTCATTGTAGTCTATGTCTTCATCGTCCAAAAACAAATTCCTTGGGCTAGCTAAAGCCTCATCTTCTTCAGATCCCCATATCATGTCAGTCTGTTGAAATGTCTGGTGTAAATGAGGTATTGGCTGTTCAGGAGGGTAATAGGGACCACGCCATGGCGGCGACCAATTATCGTACTCTTTCCAGGTGTACAGTTATCCAAGTCCAAAGGTGGTACCGTGAAGTTTTGGTCGTATTGGCTTAGTAATACCCTGGAGATTCTTACCGAGACCTTTACCGGGTTCATACCCTATCCATAACAGTATGCTTTCAATATTATTACTCCACCACTTGTCTTTCTTGATTGCATTGACACGCTTGATGCGATGGTACGTTTCTGCACCCAACTTCCTTCCATTCTCGACAACTGGAACGGTTTGATTAGTGTAAATGGGATTACTCCCGTCTCCATGAATGATCACTTCCTAATGATTCCATTCGAACATCATGGCCTGGTGTAGCGTAGAAGATACGGCTCCAGCAGCATGTATCCAAGGTCGTCCCAACAGTAGATTGTACGTAGCAGATATGTCCAATAGCTGAAACTCAACATCAGACCAAGTTGGACCCATGTGCAAACACGGGTTTATTTCCCCGATCATGGCCCTTTTAGACCCATCAAATGCTTTCACATTCATAGTTCCTACTCGTATCTCATGCAAGCCTTTACCCAACCTCTTCAAAGTAGGCAATGGACAAATGTTGAGGCTTGAACCCCCATCTATTAGGACTCTGACTACGAATTTGTCTTCAAATTGTACTGTGATGTGCATCGCCCTATTATGACTCAGTCCTTCATGTGGCAGTTCGTCTTCGTGAAAAGTGATCTTGGCTCTCTAATACTTGACCTACCATGTTGGCCATCTCTCCACTAGTAATGTTGTTGGGTACATAAGCCTCATTCAATATTTCCATTAATGCACTGCTATGTGCCTCAGAATTTTGCAGCAGTAACATAATGGAAATATGAGCAGGAGTTTTGTTAAGATGATCGACCAAAGAATACTCTCTTGCTTGCAGCTTTCTCCAAAGATAATCTGGGCCAGTTTCAATGATAGGTTGTTTGGGGGTGGTTTCTTTACTTGTTCCTCCCAAATGCTTAGGTGTGTAAACCCTACCGGTCCTGGTCAGGCCTTGCGAGGCACCTGTTTCTTCCATTTTCCCTTTTCCCTTTCTTCTTGCCCTATAGCATAGTCCCATGGTATTGCATTGGAATGAAAGGATGGTGTGGGTGCTACCGTCACAGTGAAGGGTGTGGTCATTTCCACCTCAAACAGAGCTGGTGCGGCTGAGGGCGTTGTTTCTTTATCCTCAAATGGAGTTGGCGTGGCTATTTCAATCTCAATTGGCGACTGAATCCGCACTATAATAGGTGTGAGAGTGACTGGAGGTACTTTGGGTTCATCTCCTACACGAATGAGTCCAATTGATCCTTCAGGATCCCATTCTTCATCCATTTTGATCACATTTACCCCCTCGCCCCTATGATCCGGGAGGGGGTTGTTGTGGACATTTGGTGTAGCCTCTTTTGCTTGTATAACTTTGGTGTCAATCAATGCCTGGATCTTATCCTTTAGAGTTCGACATTCATTAATAGTGTGTCCTTCATGCCCGGGCGATAGGCACATGTCTTGTTCGAATTATCCCACTGGGAAGTGTTTTCCATGTCAACAACAGGAATAGGGGTGACATAACCGGCAACATTCAGTCTTTCATAGAGCTGATCGAGGGGTTCAACAATAGGAGTGTATTTTTTGGGTGGTGTACGATCAAAATTTGGTCTGCGTTTCTGATAGTTTTGGCGGGCTGGTGGTGGTGAGTGGTGATATGCAGGTTATGTGTTATAAGTATGGTAGGTGGCGGCGGGTTGTTGGTATCTGGGAGATAAAGGCTGATATGTGGGTGGAGGTGTTTGGTATATGATAGGAGATTTTGGTCCTTGGGCTACCATCACGGCCCCTACCTCCTTCCTCTTGGATATGCCTCCCGAGGCCTTGTTTTTAGCTTGGAATGCCTCAAAGTTTGTCACCATTCCGCTTTTAATTCTTTCTTCTATTCTTTCTCCTAATTTGATGATATCAGAAAATTTATGGTTTTCAATAACCATCAACCTCTTATAGTATTGCGGATCCTGGGCCCGAAAAAAGAATTTGTTCATTTGCTCTTCCTCTAATGCCGGCCCTACTTTCACAGCTTCCGATCTCCACCGAGTAGCGTACTCCCAGAAAGTATCTATTGGCTTTTTCTTAAGATTCTGGATATAGAAGTTATTTGGTGCATTCTCTGTGTTGAATCTGAACCGATCCATGAAATATGACACCATGCTTACCCAGTTAATCCACTTCTTTGGATTTTGGCTGATATACCTAGACAGGGCATCTCCAGTGAGGCTACGCATGAATAACTTCATGTGGATCCTTTCATACTCACTAAATCTTACGAGCCGGTCACAGTATGTCCTTAGATGTACCTTTGGGTCACCTGTTCTGTCAAATATTTTGAACTTGGGAGGTTTGTAACCCTCCGGCAATTCTAGACTGAATACACATATCTTCATAGTTCAAACCTTCGAAGCCTTTACCACCTTCCACGCATTGGACTTGACTTGTCAGCTTCTTAAGCTCATCCTCCATATTCTTGATTAGCAGGCCCTTCTCGGCAGACTCCGGTATGTATAAGGTTTGTTGAGGAGTTTAGGGTAAGGTTTCCACATATATAGGGTTGCTTTGATGGACTCCAGGAATTTGGGTGTAGTGGTGGTAGCTGGTTGAGTTTTGAGGATTTGGGATAGGTTGTGATGCGTTCTGAGGAGTGTGATAGGTAGTGGTTTGTGGATTCTGGGTTGGCTGGTGATGATGTTGTGGAGGAGTTGGTACCGGTGGTGGATTGGGATTTTTAGGCGGTGTGGCATATTAGTGAGGTGCGGGAGGATTTTATGGAGGTGCTGGGTTTTTGGTGTTTTGTTGGTTGATGTCGGGGACGTTCAGGGTAAGTGAAAGGTTTGCCAAGTTCCGGACCTACTCAAGATCCCCTTGTAACTCCAATATCTTTTGTTCCAACTGCAAAACCAAGTCATTATGTACAGGAGTTCTTCGGCCATCTGAAGTTTCAAGATTCTTTTCATCCGTAGCATTGTCTTTCCTGATATTACTTGTATCATCCATTCTGGCTTTTCCTTTACTTTAAGGATCGTTCGGAGGAGGAGGAGGTGGAGGACCTCTTGATCTGGTATGGTATGCTGATGATGCCAGTATGCACGAACCAACCTTAGGGGATGGGAATAAACAAATATTGAAAAGAAAAACTAAAGGTAAACAAGTCAGTGAAGAGTATTAAAATGTTGTTTGCGGTATTTAAACACATATTGCGGAATTATAAATTCGCGTCCTAATTTGGGGACCTCATTGTGCCCGAGGTTGGCCTAAACGACATATAGATTTGGAAAAAATTGATACCAATAACTGCGTCATTTCATTAATATGGTAAATAAACCGAATTCCTACCAAAATGACAATAAAAATAAAGAGTCACTAATGGCATGTGCCTTATTACAACCAAAGCCTAAAATGAGTCTAGAAGTAAAATAAAACATAATTCCTAATCTAGTTGGTCCCAGAGGGACCTTCTCTATGCTTGGCTTTCTTTGTTCCATTGATCAAGTTCCCCAGGTCGCGCACGTCCAGCAGTAGATACGCCCTTGCTAGGAGACCTCCTTCATTTCCATCCATGTTTTGAGAGCCTGTAGCCTTGTTTCTCATTTTCCCTTCTAGCTTCATCAGCCCCTGCTCTAAATACTCCAACCTCTCAGTTGATTTAGTAGTGATTCCTCTCCATTCATTGATTGCTTCCATGTCTGCTTTGGGTTGTTCCAAATGTCTGGCCTCAGATTCAAAATTTGTTTTGCGTAATCTCCTATATTTGACTTGGGCCTCGACACCGTCGTCTATGTCCATGTTTCCCAAATCAATCCCTGGCTTGACTTCTCGTGCTATGTCTTCGACCAACCATGATGGGTAGAAACACACATGGCCAGCATTGTATCGATCTGGATCGATGGTATCCTTTTCCACCATGACTTTTAGATGCAACATGGGTTGTGCCTCGTACATGAATGGAATAGCATCACTACCATCTTGGAGACTCGGGGTATGACTTGTTCCTCCTAGCTTGCCTCATGACTCTGATAGGAGCATAAGGATAAATACCCCTTAATCCGATTAGCACTAGATGAGGAACATCTCTTGACCTGGTGATGAACTCGCTAGTAGGGAACCATTCAAACATCCAATGGACCTTGTCATCGGCCAAATTTCCAAAGAAGTGTACCCATCACACAACGTTTCCTGGTTGTGCAAACCTATCCGGGATAAAAGTCAGTCTTATTGGGTGGGGAAAAGCTATGTGGTCATTCCACTATCATCGCGGAAATTCCTGTCGGTATTGTCCCCTTTGAAGATGTTCCAACAAGCATATTTATAGTAGCAAATTACAACCCTCAAATGGCCTATACCCTTTCTTGCAGCAGTCCAAAGCTCGATATATTTCTACTACGATCATTGGGACAATAGTGTAGGTCTGTCCCTCAATTCCTTCCATTAGGGTCTTGGTAACCATAGCTAAACGGGTTGAATCCTTTCTCCTTGCATTGGGAATAACATCATCCCTAGAAAACAGACAATGAACACAAAAACTCGACGGGGGGTCCAACCCAATGAAGTAATGGCAAATACATTGTGAGCACGTGATTTTTGCCCTATATATGAATAATTCCCAAAATTTCAAACAAAACAATTTTTCTAGTATTTTATAAATTTTTGTGAATTTTGTGGCATTCTTTGGTAATTGTTGCATTTTTATTTGTGCACTTTAATCCATATGAAAATACCAAAAATATGCATTGGCATTTAGGGATTTAATTTCACAATTTTAGTGTTAATTAGTTTTAGAATAAAATGTAAAGAAANATATATGAATAATTCCCAAAATTTCAAACAAATAATTTTTTAGTATTTTATAAATTTTTGTGAATTTTGTGGCATTTTTTGGTAATTGTTGCATTTTAATCCATATGAAAAATACCAAAATATGCATTGGCATTTAGGGATTTAATTTCACAATTTTAGTGTTAATTAGTTTTAGAATAAAATGTAAAGAAAATTGCAAGAAAATAGTTCTTTGCATTGCTAATTATTGCATTTGTCTTTAAATAGAGTTATAAGTAATTTTAGGAGTTAAATAGTGTAATTAGGTCTTTGCTTTGTTTTAGCATTTTATAAAATCAGAAAAATAAATAAATACAAAAATACAAAAAAAAGGGGAAAAAGAAAAATTAAAAAACGGCCTTAATTAGGAGACCAGATTTGGGCCAAAATCAGTCAGCCCAAATGAAATCCCCAATCCAGGCCGGTCCATACCCGTCCCCTGTAACCCGGTCCAGCAACCCCATTCAAAACGACACCGTTCTGCCCAGGTGAATCTCATCCGTTGATCCTTCAAGATCCAACGAATGAGAACTAAGTCTCAAATCTCATAAAACTGTCCGAAATTAACCCAAAACCTAAAAACATTCTTTCATCTTCCTCGTACCTCCCCAGTAACGCCGGCGTTACTACCACCCTCCTCCGCCCTAGCCCCACCGTCCCTCCGCCGTCCGCCGCCGGCCGGAAATCGTCGCCGCCGGCGGCGATACTCCGTTGACCTCCAAAATTACACCATCGGTCTTCCTTGCTCCCCTCTTTCCATCCCTGCCCTTAGTTTCCCTCGAATCTCGCCGGAGCTCGTCGAATATCCTGACAAAATTTTCCGGCCAAGTCGCCGGTTACGCCAAACGGACCCAAAGCTACACCATGGAATCCCCGTCCCCTCCTCTTCCCAAATCCCCAAATCCCATCCCTCAAATCCCAACCCAGCCTCTCGAATTTCAGATCACAAATCCGGTGAAAACCCTAACCCACCCAAACTGGCCTAAATTCGTACCATATGTCCCTCATCCCTCCCTCGTCATTAAGCCATACCCAGAAACCTTCGAATTGGCCCGAAACATTACAGATTTTAAATCTCAATTCCGGCAGAACCCTAGCTCAGAAAATCTTGGGGATTTTAGACCGTAATTTCCCTAATCATGTGTGTTCTCTTGAAAACACACGATTAGGGATGTTACGTGTCAAGAATCCCGGTGGATTCAAACAACAAATGGCCAGTTGGAGTTCGTCCCATAGTCAGTCAAATGATCAGTAAGTTTGATCCTGTCTTTGACTATGTGTATAATTTCATCTTGTTCTTGTTTA
>NW_017670465.1:182406-343412 GCF_001879085.1 Nicotiana attenuata | reverse complement strand
AGATTAGATTAGTTTCTAATTAGTGTGTTAGGTTTTAGATTAGGTTACTGGTTCTGAAATCGGATAACTGTTTTGTCTAATTCTCCCCATGTTAATTGTATAGCTTAGTTCTCCTCACCTGATTAGTGTTTCCCATGCCAAATGTTTTGTTTCGTTTTGATCCTTTATCTGGTTTAATTCTGTTTTGTGATCTCCATTTTGATTGACTGTCAGTTCGACCCTGTGTTTATTTTGATTAGGGAATGCATGTTTATGACTTAGTTTAATTTTATGGGAGTCACTCGACATGCTCAGTCGAATTAGTGTAGTTAACAGTCGTTGTTGATTTGATAATCCAATAATTTGCTTATTAGCCTATTTTCTTTTGATCAGCTTCAATCAATCTTGTGTGTATTGTTTGTTTCAGTTTAATATGTTTTGGTTAATCAGTGATTGCTGTTAACAATACTTCAGTATAATGCCCGGTTCAGTAGTTGTTAATTAGATGAATTTGGCCATAGCAGATGGATTCAATTAGGGTAGAAAGAGGACTAAAGTCATTTGGGACTATGATAGTAATTTCAGGAGGTTCAAAGGGTAGTTTAGGCATGGGAAAAGGGTACTTTTATCAGATTTGGTAATTTTTGAAGGGGGGTAAGGATAGAATAGGGATTGTAATAAGTATAGAACCTTCTAGGATGGACTATAGTGTAGGTTCTAATAAACTTAAGGTAGTTGCTTGTGTAACAAGTCAGAAAATAAAGGGTAAACATTGAAATTAGAATAGGGACTAAGGGGTAAAAGGAAAATCTGAAATTGGACCTTAAGTTCACCTATAAATAGGCATTCATTTGCCTTGAGGATGAGGTTTTTTTCAGCCTAAAAGTTCCCCCTCAAAAGTACTCTCTCAATTTTCCAGATCTGAAATAGAAAATTCAAAAAAAAAACTAAAAAAAATAATATAGAAAAGCATAACAGAAAACTCAAAAAAAAGGGGTACTGTTCTATTGAATTTCAAGCTAAGTTCGAGATTTGGTGATTGAAGTGCATCCTCTAGCTTAGGGTTGATTGTTGACTTGTTTCTGAAGCTCCTGGGTCAATTTCGAAGGGTGTTTGGATTCGTTTAAGCCTGTCTTAGCATGTTTCAGTAGTTGTTGTTCACTTACTCTCATTTCTGGGTCAAATTAGTCCAAACCTATTTGCTGGTTGTTGATTCTGCTGTTGGAACTGCCTTTGCTGCTGTTAGCTACTGCTTAGCTGACTTACCCCTTCTTCATTTCTGTTCCAATTCCAGGTATATTCTCAGACTCAAGAGACATTGGAATCATATCGGCATGTATGAATACATTTGAAGTCGAATAATGAAGAACTACTTGCTCGCTGTTGTCTAGCTCAGCCTTTTGGTTTATTTGATATATTTAAGCAATGTTTGAAATGTATTAATTAGGACTTCATGGACTGCACTGGATTATATGGACGTTTAATCTCCTAAACACATGTTAGATACGTAGTAGCAGTAGTTGAGATTTGAATAACTTGAGCATTTTTATCAGACTGTGAATTGTATTTGTGCAGTCAAGGTCCAGTCTTATTAGTGTGTTGAATGGAACATTGGTTAAGCATAGACTAAAAATGATTCTCTACGTCGGTTTTAACCCAGCATTTTGCCTTTCAAAAATAGCATGCCAATACAGTAGGTTTCGAGTTTATTTCTCAGCGAGCTTTAACTACGCTAGTCTAACCATTGGATTTTGCTAATTGTTTGTAAGGTCTCATTAGTTTAGCCCGATCTGATTACAAATTATCAGAATTGAGTTGATGTTGGTGAACTGAACAAATCTGGAGTTAAATTCTAATGTGTAGGATACCTGGCCCAGTTATTTCTTATATTAGACCTGCGTTGGGACCCAAGGCTAAATAGCCGACCCTGAAATGGTAGTTTTGGCCTTTCTTCTACTGGGCCAGATTTGAAGCAAATCTATTAAGGACTCTTGTTCTTTCAAATTGTAGACTTAGTTTAGATATAAGCTTTGGGCCCGTTAATTAAAGCCCTTTAGAGACAATCCCTTAATAGAGAACCGTAGCCTCTTTTAGAAAGGCCTCAAATAAAAATGAGGCGCGCCGCGCCAAACGAGAATACGTGAATTGCATGGCCCTCTTTAAATACTTACATAAAATATTTTAGATCTTGGGACGCGCCGTTTAGCGAATTTCACGGCCTTCCCCAAAGATAATAACACGCTAGCTACTTTAGGCGCGTATTTTAAATAAATTTACCTTCCTAAATACGGGTGCACATTTATGTGACCCAAATCCAAATCTCAACGGACTCGAAATGTGTTGACAACCACGGGTGCACTGGTGCGACGTGGTTCAAGACGCATTTTCACGACGTTGCAATTCTTTTTTAAAAAAACGAAAAATATAAATAAAAGCGGTTTATTAAAAAGGGGCACGTAAGTCAGAACATGTTTTAAAATCAGGTAAAAGCAAATACAACAGTAGAGCGACCGTGCTAGAACCACGGAACCCGGGAATGCCTAATACCTTCTCCCAGGGTTAACAGAATTCCTTACTCGGAGTTCTGGTTCGCGGACTGTTAACAGAGTCATAATTTCCTCGGATCGGGATTCAACCGGTGACTTGGGACACCATTAATCTCCCAAGTGGCGACTCTGAATCTTAATAATGATCCCGTTTCGATTGTCACTTCAAGTTGGAAATAACTCCCTTTATTATGCCCTTCCAGGGTGTAGTAAGTAAATAAAAGGAGGTGTGACACTCATCATGGTAAAGGCGGTACGATTTGTTACGTTCGTAAAGGAAGTCAAAAGGTATATAGGACTTTTTCAGGCAGACTAACTCGTCATTCTTTCTAAAACCCATCATTTTCAAAAACCCTTGAGAAGTGTGATACTCGGGTATCAATAGACCAGGGCTATCCCAACCCTATTTCCTCTAGCAGGGGAGTCATTTCTATATAACTAAAATAGAAAACAGCCCTCTTTTCATCCCAAAAAATAGTAGCGGCCTTGATCAGTACATGGTTCGGCTGAATGTCTAGCAAAGAAACTAAATTCCCAAGAACTCTTTTCACATGGTTTTTATTGCTTGGTAAGAGATTTTCCCACCAATATAGTAGTAAAGGTGGGATATTCTGAACCATGCTGAACGTTGGAGATCTCGCGCCTCATTTCTGCAAAATAGATAAAGGTAGCCCTTACCCCCTCCAAATTCAGCTATTTACACATTAATGATCAACATATTGGCATATTTTCTCCAAATAATGCACAGATCGTGATTGTGTCCATTGGGATTATGAAAATCCCGATGGACTTTGGACAAGGTTTGTCTTAGTGAGTTATTGCACGAACAACGTTCTAACCTATACTAGGTTTAGAAATGATGCATGCATAGTTGATTTTAGAATGGGGTTTCTAGAAAAGTCTAGACCGGTACCCTCAAGCGAACAACTTGAGAGGGAAAGAAACGGAACCACCTATTGCATCGCTGATTGACTAGTTTTACCGCAAATAAGCCTTTCCAAATTTAAAGGGTGATTTTAGGAAGAGCGCGGACACTCATTAAGTGCCGCTATGCTATTAATACGCACGAGTGGAATATGACGTGGAGCATGCTTTATGTAAAGATAAAATAACACGTTGTAAAATATTTTTGCATGTTTGAAAGCAATAAATGCAGTATCGAATAAACGTGAAGACATGAAGGAAAGAAAAATAGGGAAGAAGTTAGTTCGCGTGATGAACGAATTGTAATAAAGTAAATAAAGGGGTAGGGATTGGGAGAAACATGACATAGCAAAATTAAAAGGTTTGGAGATGCAAGTTGTAATCAAATTAAACGAAGAGTTGCATATGAGTTCATATAAAAGGAAAATAGGGAAGAGGATGTGCATGTAGCAAAAAAGAAAGAGGGAAAATGGGAGCAGGATATTCAAGTAACAAAAACATGCTTATCGAGAGAGACTAATTCATGTAGGCCATGTTCGTAATGTTAAGAGCCTAAAAATCCCCAGCAGAGTCGCCATGCTGTCGCGCCCCTTTTTCTCGCGAAATCGGATTTCGACACGTGACAACTCTTTTAAGGAAGGCGTTTTAAAAGAGAGAGTAGCCACCTAACGGATTAAGGAGCATTAGGGCACCCATTTACAGATAACTCTGTCTAACCAATTTGTGTCACCAATGATTGGGTAAGGGCTCGAAATTACCTTGAAGAGAAGGTATTAGGCACTCTTCGAGGTCCACGACTGTGGGTCCCAGCCGTACTCAGTTATATGAATTAGTCTATGTAATCAAAGGCAAGAAAATAAAGGAATTACTAATCATGAATAATTAATTGAAAGGCAAGACGGGAGGGGGTCCTAAGTTTTTTAGCCTAAAGGATCACCTCGTGCAACATAAATAATACTTCGTAACTCCCTCAAGACGGGGTGTTAGTTATATTATTCAACGGGCATAGACTATCATCTCCTGCTACCCAATTACTATCTTTAAGTTATTTTCTTAAAACGCACCAGTCAGTTCTAAGTCGTACCCTACGCGTGCACTACCCGTCCCACGCCTATGGTCTAGGAGGCATTTGGACCTCTATCTCAAGGTGCTTCTAGAGTTTAACTTAGGCTGCTCAAAATGACAAAACTAGGAGACATACAAAACACAGTGGACTTTCACTTATAAGCAAGTAAGGGCTCAAGTTAGACTACTTATATAGACAACAAATGCACGCAATTAAGATTAACAAAGACAATTGCTGATTTTAATAAGTTGAGGTTGCAGGTCTCGATATGAATTTGGCTTCAATGAGCGGGCAATTTACAATCTGTGAAACTTACATAATTGCCTATTAATTACAGGTGTAAAAGAGTAAACCTATGGGCATGATGACTATTAAAGAAACGAATTGAGGAATTAATTAACTGATTTCAGATCCTATAAGCATGATTTCTATAATTAAACTGATTTAGATCCTATAGGCAGGATTTCTATAATTAAAACTAATTTTAGATCCTATAGGCATGATTTCTAAAATTAAAATTGATTTTAGTTCATATAAGCGTGATCTCTAAAATTAAAACTCATTTTAGATCCTATAGGCATGATTTCTAAAATTAAAACTTATTTTAGATCCTAAGACATGATTTCTAACAAGCAAGCGTCAAGCATATTCTAGCCAAATAAAGGACCTTAGGCATGATCTCTACAATACTGGAAAGTAACATGTTTTGAGCAAAGATAGATTACTTATAGGTATGATTTCTAACACATGAAAGCTGAAACATGTTTGAACAAGATAGCACATTGTATAGCTAAATAATGATCCTATAGACAGGATTTCTACCCTTTTTTAGTGCAAGTATTGGATAAAAGCCCTTTCCCCAATTTCACTAATATCCCAAATTGTTATTACAATAATTATTAGGGATCCAGAATGAATGTTGTGAATTACAGAGTAGATATAGCCATAGGGAGCTTACAACAGGCCCAAATACGCCTGGACAACTCAAGCCTTCATTCTCACAATTCACAACAGTCCAAAATTGCATATTCATAGATACATAAACAAGTGGCAGTTGAGTGATTCACCCAACAGCCTTAAAAGCATATAGAACCTAGACCCCAGTGTGTCAGAGTTCCCAAGGGCTTCAAGAACCCAGGGGGGAGTGCTCACACTAGTGTAGTTAACGGAGATCATTTAGAGGAGGAACTAGAGACGAAATCCTAGTGTGTTAGAGTTCACAATCACCTCCAATGGACCCCGAACAGTGCTCACACTAGAGAGGTCAAAGGACAGAAACCTAAATAGCCTTGGCTTTCAGCCGGCTAAGAATAGAATTCAAGAAAACCTCAAGCAACAGGTGAAAGAGAAAGGACTGAGGTTGAGGGACAGGAATTAAAGGATTTAAACAAATACAACCAAATTGATTAAATCAGACAGACAGTTGGTTATATCACAGAGCTAATGAACAAGCTTCATGCAAACTAAAAGAAGGGCATGAAATTAGTAAAAGTGAGAACTTACAGTTGTAGACATGTAATTTTTCACCCTCCCCAAGATTTTACATATTTTAGCATTTAAATACTTAGTTTAGGTCTAATATAGTTATTTCAACTAATTTTGACTCTTTTACTTTATTTCGTCACAAAAATATAAATTACAAAAATTAGTTTCATTAATGTTTTGTAATCATTTTTAACCTTGAAAAAATACCAAAAAACAGTTTCATTTTAGGTTTATCTTTAATAGTTTATTTTAATTAATTAGGAGTAGTCTTATATTTTTATAAATGCTTTTTACTATTTTGAATAAGGAAAACTTAGGCCCTTAGTTAATGAAATCTAGATTTTTGAGAAGCCCAATTTTGAACTAATTCAAGAGAATTTTGGCCCATATTTAACCACAATTTCGCCTTAGAGAGGGCCCAAGTCTGTCAAGGCCCAAATTTAACCTTAACCTTCAGCACCCTAGACCTAGATAATAAATTAACCTAGAAATCCCTACTTGAAAAAAATCTTCGTGAATACACAAAAAAGGACAATCCTAGAAAAGATCTAAGAGGAGAGATAGTGCTATCAGCCGCAAAGGACCAATTTCGAACCCCCCACCCCCCTATCGACTCATCTTCTTCAAGCAACCATTTTCCATGGCTGATTCTTAACCAAAGACACAAAAGCAGACATATTCCTTCATCACCTTCACCCAATCAATGAAGAAGACCCTCAACCAGTAACCGTCGACCCATCTTCAACCTAGAGAGCTAGGAACCCATCAGCAGTCTTCCACCCCTGTCGCAGGCGAAATCATCCCCCTCAACCACTATTCTTCGTTCTCTGCTTTCTTCCTCTTTCTCTGTTACTGCTGCGACGGAAGGTGACAGATTTTGCTAGAAATTCGGCAACCACCGTTGCTTTATCAGATTTGGCTACTGCTTTATCAGAGTTTGCTCTTAGAATCCGATCGGAGTTTTTATTTTCTGACGGACTTCATTAACTCCGGTGAAACCATGTTGTCTTGGTAGCGCTGCCATACCCATTGTTGCCAACTCCAGCTCCAAACCACAAAGCGCTTCACAGAGTCCGTTGGTTTTGTTTTTCAGTTCTTGTTCATGTTTCTGGCGCCACGGAAGTTTTCCAGTCTAAGGCTCTTATCGACGTTTATTTCTGTTGGTCTAAGTCGAGGTTTACGTTGACATCGTAGTTCTGATCCGGTCAGTTTGTTCAAGTTTCATTTCTTCGGTCCGTGTTTCAATTTGTTCGATTTTTGGATCTGAAATCAGTGTATATGTTTGATTTGTTTGTTTGGCTTTCACCTATTTTTACTCGCTGCTTATGTGATAATGTTGTAAGCATTTCTATGGTGGTTTTTCTTGCCTCGTTCTTAATGGAGTAGATAAGTCTTGTTATTCTCATCACTCATGCACATGTGAATCTTAAATGGATGAAGTTAGTTTCAACAAGTACGCCATGGATTTCGACTTTCCTTACGAGATCCTCATTTTGTTCATTTTTGTATTAGCATGTTAAAAAATGGATTTCCATTTAATAGATTTTTAATGTTTGTAGTAACTTGAGAAATTTGATAATATGCAAGGTAGTTGTAGTGTTGTTATACAGGCGATTTGGGCATTGTGTATAAAATTGTATCACTTAGGTCTCTCCTGTTTCTATTGAGTTGCTACTCATATCCAAACATGATTGCGGTCTTTCTAAAATGAATATTCGTAGCTTGCATTAGGTGAGACTTAATCTATCATCGTGATTGTGCACACATTCACGTGACATAATTATGATTCTTTGAATGAAAATATAAATCGAGATATGGGTTTGCGGAACTTCAGCCGAACATTCTTAATAATAATAAAGCGTGATTAATTGTGGACAAGTACACGTGACATGATTTCTGACGCGCCAAACCAAATGAGTATACGTACGCGTAACTCGTCTTAAGTTAATTATTTAAATAGGGGACATCATGTGATTAAAAGCGGTTAAGGGGTAGATGCACATAGGTTTAAAAATAAGTAATTAGACAATTTAATTAGTGAAGTATGACAAAAGCGACCGTGCCAAAACCACGAAACTCGGGAATGCCTAACACCTTCTCCCTGGTTAACAAAATTCCTTACCCGCATTTCTGTGTTCACAAACAATAAATAAGAGTCAACTTTCCTCGATTCGGGATTATAAACCGGTGACTTGGGACACCATAAATTATCCCAAGAGGCGACTCTGATTTTAATATAAATAATCCCATTTCGACTGTCACTTAAATTGGAAAAACTCCCTTATACCCGTTACGGGGTCGAAAAAGGAGGTATGACAGCTCTGGCGACTCTGCTGGGGATAAGAACCCAAAATCTGTGGTTCAGGGTTTAAGAATTGGAGCTTTTAAAATGATTTTACTTGGCTTTATTTATTGCTAATATTACTGTATTTTGGGAACCTAATGTGCTAATTGCTGTTTATTTACCATTTCGATATTGTTTGAATTTTATTAAAATGCCTTCCTACGCTACCCTTCTGAGTCTTCTAAAATTTGGTGCACACGTACGCGTGCCTCACTTTCTGTTAGAAGTCATACCAATTAGAACGGGGCTTGGGTCAGCAACAAGGCCGGGTAGACTTTCGTGCTCCCGGTACGTTGCCCCCATCTCCGCTCGAGCTGTCCGCTTGGGTAAGAAAGGTCTAGAACACAACTCCAGGTTTAAACCTAGAATAACATAACCTTATGCCGGATCCCTAGTAGGCACGTTTGTTTGCATCATGTGCATTTGACTTAAGGGACTCAACACAGGGGTTGGGTCCGTCTAGGATAGGTGTACCCAAAAATAAAAGACCAGTCCATGCATCCTATCTGCTACATGTTGCATTCTTCAATGGTAAAAAGGTCATTTGGTGGACCAATGATGGTTGAGGGTAAATGAGAAAGAAAAGAGGATGAAGTATGAAAATAAAGCAAGTAGGGCCCAGTTTTTCTTTCATATTTTTTTTAAGTAAAAGAAAAAAAAATTGAAAAAATCCAAAAAGTTTTTTCACTTTCCCATTATTTTTCAAAAAAAAAAAAATTTTTCTCCAAATTAGTTGTTTTTTTAATTCTCGCCCGTATCCAATCTGCCCGAACTACGCATAACTGATTCTCGTCTTTCGTGGCGGGATACGTAGGGAGCCCACATAGGGTCCGGTCTTCTTAGTTAAGTCTTAGGTTCTTGGCTTCGCGAGGTCTTAGCCAAATCTTGCATTTTTAGCCACCTTTAGCCACATAGGTTAATTTTAGAAAAATAGTCACAATCATGTCTTGCATGTGTCCAATAGGAACGGTTATTGTCTCACATAGTGTTCTAGGTCTTTACCTTTATTTGGTCTTAATTTTCTCATACAGGCGTGGATCTACTTACCGGATTTTAGGCATGACAGATGCCCTAGGAACATCCAGTCAAGATCGCTCATTCAGGAGTTGCATAAGGAGATTTGTTTTTACTTTTTATGTTTTGAGTCTGTTTTTCTTTTTATGTCGTGTTTTACCGTCTAATATTGTACAATAATGTGGAGTGTTTGTCACGACCCAAACCCCGCACTGGTCGTGATAGAGCCTCTCATGAAGACGAGGTCAGCAACCTAACCCACTCGTCTTTTTAAAAATAGTTAAACATAAATAAACAGCGTAAATATGATTTGATAGTATTAATCAGCGAAAAGCCAACCCAACACAGCCCTAACCAGGGTGTCACAAGTCACGAGCATCTATCAGAGTGTAAATCTACTACAGGGTCTAAAATGTACGAAACCGGAATAATGAACAAAAGAGAGAGACATGGTGTTGCGAACGCTGACAGTCACCTCCTTAACTCATATAACTCTACCTCTGATCGGCCTAAATCCCGCTACCGGGTGAATAGATACCTGCATCTGCACACGAGGTGCAGGGAGTAAAGTGAGTACTCCAACTCAGTGAGTAATAAAGGTAAATAACAACTGAGCAGTAAGAAATCACGTAAAGCAACCAACATGTTGTATAGAAGCAGGGTACAATCCTTTGAGAAAAACAGTGAAGCTGTGAAATCTTTGGAAATCTCTTTGCTCAGTTTTAAGTTAGCGTTTGGCCATAGATCCGAAATTTATTTTGAAAAATCTGATTTGGGTGAAGTTTGGGTTGAAGATGAAAATTTGTTTGGACATATGTTTTCAAACAATATTTTCCAACTTTAGTTTGGAAAAACATGTATATAATTCCCAAAGTTTTGGGATTTTGGCCCAAAACCAATTCAATAGCTGATTTTGGGATTTGAAATTTGGGATTAGGGATTTGGCCAAAATATGGGCAAAATTTATGGCCAAACATGAGTTTTGAAAATAAATCCCAAATTTATTTTGGCAAAACTCATGGCCAAATGGGGCCTAACTCTCTTTTAAAATGATCTTTCCAACAGTTACGAAATGATTTCAAAACAGTTAGTGCAGATAAGCACAGAAAAACTGCCCCTCAGGCACAAATATCACATTATAACAGGTAAAAAGAAAGTAAATATGCAAGATGAGCACATAAAAGTTCGCCCCTCGGGCAATATCTCAAAACAGTACCAGCCCCTCGGGCTCACTCTCAGAAACACTCTCAGCCCCTCGGGCTCTCTCTCAGATCACTCTCAGAACAGTATCATATAGTAACCGCTGCGGCGTGCAGACCGATCCACAACTCGTTGCGGCGTGCAGCCCGACCTATATATCGTCGACGGCGCTCACTCGGGGTGTGCAGACTCCGGGAGGGGCCCCTTACGGCCCAAGCGCAATATCAAGTCACCTCGTGGCATATAAAATAAGGCCTGAAAGCCTTCTCACATCACACACGAGGCCTGAAAGCCTCATCACATCACACTCGAGGCCTGAAAGCCTCCTCACATCATACTCGAGGCCTAAAAGCCTCCTCACAACACACTCGAGGCCTGAAAGCCTCCTCACATCACACTCGAGGCCTGAAAGCCTCCTCACATCACACTCGAGGCCTGAAAACCTCCTCACATATGGCCCTCAGCCTCACTCAATCCAGAAAACATCATAAGCTCCTCATGCATCAATAAAATAGTAGTGCTCAGCCCAAACAACAGTGGAAATATCATTTAAGTCTCAAAGTTCAATTAAAGCAGCTAAGTTTGTAAAACAATATAATCAACAGGACTGAGTTCAAGTAGTATATCAAAATAGTGAGGAAACAGTGATAAAAATCCACGAAGGATTCAAGTAGTCGGCATGAAGCCCAAAATATGGCAATCAGCCCAATCATGATAATAACAAATTAGTGTCAGTCAAATACGCGGTAAAATCATCAATCGGGACGGACCAAGTCACAATCCCCAACGGTGCTCTACCCCACGCTCGCTATCCGGCGTGCAAGTCACCTCAATATGGCACTGCGGTGTGCAAATCCGGGGTTTCAAACCCTTAGGATATCATTTACAATCATTACTCACCTCGAACTGGCGAAATCTCTAGCTCGCGACGCCCTTGCCCCTCAAATCGGCCTCAACGCGCGTCGAATTCAAATGGCCCACTCCACTTTGATTTGAGCTTTCCCAGAAACAAACATAACCGGGAATTGAAAAGAAGCATATCACCAACTTTTAATTCCTTTCCCCGAGCATATTTGTCGTGAAGATACTTCATCTTGTCCTTATACAAGGACGGGCTGGAGTAGGCATGAAATCTAAACTCATCAAGCTCATTAAGTTGTTCAACACGGAGATTCGCCGCAACATCCCATTCCAAGTTCAACTTCCTCAAGGCCCACATAGCTTTGTGCTCCAATTCGACCGGAAGATGGCAAGATTTCCCAAACACCAACTGGTACGGGGACATACCAATTGGGGTCTTGTAAGCCATCCGGTACGCCCATAGAGCGTCATCCAACTTTTTCGACCAATCGGCCCTATTAGCATTGACCGTCTTGGACAAGATACTCTTTATTTCTCGGTTAGAGACTTCCACTTGACCACTAGCTTGAGGATGATACGGGGTAGTCACTTTGTGATTTACTCCATACTTGGCAAGCAATGAATCAAAAGCCTTGTTGCAAAAGTGAGACCCCCCATCACTAATGATAGCATGAGGAGTGCCAAACCTTGTGAAGATACTCTTTTTCAAAAATGCCACAACACTCCGGGCTTCATTGTTGGGTGAAGCCACGGCTTCAACCCACTTTGAGACATAGTCCACCGCCACGAGAATGTAAGTCTTCCCACAAGAGCTCACGAAAGGACCCATGAAATCAATGCCCCAAGCATAAAAAATATCCACCTCGAGAATCGTATTGAGAGGAATCTCATCCCTTTTTGAAATTCCGCTGGCTCTTTGGCATTCATCACATCTCTTGACCACATACCTAGCATCCTTAAATAAAGTCGGCCAATAGAAACTGCAACTCAAATCCTTCGAAGACATCCTCACCCCTCCATGATGGCCACCATAGGGGGAGGAGTGACAATCCTCCAAAATACTCAATTGTTCACCTTCCAGGACACACCTTCTAATCACACCATCCGCGCAAATCTTAAACAAGTACGGATCATCCCAATAAAAATCTAAACTATCCCGTTTGAGTTTCTTCCTATGGTTGGAAGAGAGCTCCACGGGACAATTCCACTCACAATGAAGTTGGCAATGTCCACGAACCATGGCATGTCACACATTGACACGGAAAGAAGTTGCTCGTCGGGGAATGTATCATTTATCTCAAGGCCGTCACATGGCCTCCCCTCTTCCTCCAACTGGGACAAATGGTCCGCAACTTGATTCTCACTTCCCTTCCGGTCCACTATTTCTAAGTCAAATTCTTGAAGAAGTAACACCCATCTCATCGATCTTGCCTTGGAATCCTTCTTGGTCGTCAAATACCTAAGGGCGGCATGGTCGGTGTGCACAATTACCTTGGCCCCCATAAGATATGGCCTAAATTTCTCCATGGCAACTACAATGTCCAATAAATCCTTCTCCGTCACCGTGTAATTCCGTTGAGCTTCATTCATAGTCTTACTTGCATAATACACGGGATGGAACATTTTGTTAACCCGTTGACCCAACACCGCCCCTACTGCAACGTCAGCTGCATCACACATTAGTTTAAAGGGAAAACTCCAATTAGGTGCGGTAATGATAGGGGTAGTGGTCAACTTGTGCCTTAAAAGTTCAAAGGCCTCCAATGCATTTTTCATCAAAAATAAACTTAGCATCTTTCTCTAGCAACTTGCAAAGGGGATTCACCACCTTCGGAAAATCTTTGATAAACCGCCGGTAGAACCCGGCGTGTCCAAGGAAACTCCTCACCCCTTTGATAGAAGTGGGGGGAGGGAGCCTTGAGATCACCTCTATCTTAGCCTTGTCTACCTCAATCCCATTCTTAGAAATCTTGTGACCCCACACTATACCTTCTTCAACCATAAAATGGCATTTTTCCCAATTTAGAACGAGATTAGTTTCTTCACACCGGGCCAAGACTCTATCCAAGTTTACCAAGCACGCTTCAAAGGAATCACCAACCACACTGAAATCATCCATAAAGTCCTCCAATATGTCTTCCACCATGTCGGTGAAAATAGCCATCATGCAACGTTGGAACGTCGCCGGAGCATTGCACAACCCGAATGGCATCCGGTAGAAGGCAAATGTACCATATGGGCATGTAAAAGTTGTCTTCTCTTGGTCTTCCGGGGCAATTAAAATTTGATTATAGCCCGAATACCCATCCAAAAAACAAGCTCAAGGCGATCTAGAATTTGATCGATGAATGGCAAAGGAAAATGATCCTTGCGGGTCACTTTATTAAGCTTCCGGTAGTCCATGCAAACTCTCCACCCGGCAATGGTTCGAGTGGGAATAAACTCATTGTTGTCATTTGTCACCACCGTCATCCCTCCTTTCTTCGGTACACATTACACCGGGGAAGTCCATGAGCTATCGGAGATTGGATACACCACACCCGCATCAAGCCATTTGATCACTTCTTTCTGCACCACCTCTTGCATTGCTTCATTTAGCCTCATTTGATGTTCTAAGGAAGGTCTTGCATCATCCTCCAAGATAATTTTATGCATGCAAAATGCGGGGCTTATTCCCCAAATGTCCGCCAGAGTCCATCCAATTGCCTTTTCACCTTTGAAGAACCTCCAAAGTGGCCTCAACCTGCAAGTTAGTAAGACAAGAAGAAAGAATAACTGGAAGAGTTGAATTAGAGCCCAAAACTCATACCTGAGGTATGGAGGAAGTGGCTTCAACTCCAACACCGGTGGCTCCTCAATTGATGGTTTTGTTGGTGGAGTTTTCCGGTTTTCAAGATCCAAAGACAATTTTCTTGGCTCATAGGAATAAGAGCCCATCCCATGTAATGCACTGACACAGTCCACTCTGCTTGCATCATCATCGACATCAAGATTTAATAGCACGGCCTCAAGGGGATCCTCCACGTTGATCATAGAACTTGTGTCATCCACTATCACAACTGTGATAATGTCCACAAAAGAGCACACCTCGGTGCTATTGGGTTGCTTCATGGATTTGCAAACATGGAAGACCACCTTTTCATCTCCCACTCGGAAAGTTAGCTCACCCGCTTCAACATCAACAAATGCTTTCCCCGTTGCTAAGAAAGGTCTCCCTAGAATAATTGGAACCTCATAGTCCACCTCACAATCCAAAATCACAAAGTCGGCCGGCAATATGAATTTGTCCACCCGGACAAGTACGTCATCAACTATACCCAAAGGACGCTTCATCGACCGATCCGCCATCTGAAATCTCATGGAAGTTGGCCTTGGAGGCCCAATAACTAGAGTCTTCAAAACTGAGAAGGGCATTAAATTGATGCTTGCCCCAAGATCACATAAAGCCCTGGCAAAGTCTGCACTACCAATAGTTCAAGGGATAGTGAAAGCACCGGGATACTCTAATTTCGGGGCCATTGAATGTACTATGACACTAACTTGGTGGGTTATCTTGATAGTTTCACAGTCCATTGATCTTTTCTTTGTAACAAAATCTTTCATGAATTTCGCATACCTAGGCATTTGTTCCAAAGCCTCCACCAAAGGTACGTTGATGGATAAGCACTTCATCATGTCAATGAACTTTTTAAATTGGTTGTCACTTTTTTGCTTGGCTAGCCTTTGAGGATAGGGGGAGGTGGTCTAGGCAAAGGTGCCATGGATTTTGGCACCACCGATCCGACATGTCAATTATGTGCTCCCTAGACGGGTTCACGGCGTCTTGAGTTTCCACCTCGGCCTCATCAATATCTATCCTCACTTCATTGTTCACATTGTTCTCAACCACATCTTCAACTATCAAAGGAACATCATTTTCTTGCAACTCCATTCATCCACAACTTGTTTATCTTACGAGGCATGCACATCACCGCCTCTCCCACTTATTGTTGTAACCGCCATCACATGATTGTTCCCACCTTTAGGGTTCACTACCGTATCACTTGGTAGAGCACCCTTTGGGCAAGTATTCAACGATTGAGAGATTTGGCCTAATTGCACCTCCAAATTCCGAATGGAGGTATTGTGGGAAGCCAATTGAGCATCGGAATCTTGGTTCTTCTTCATCATTTGTTCGAAAATCATTTCTATTCATCCCATATCATTACCCGATGAACTAGATCCTTGAGAAGGGAACGGGGGTGGATTGTTCGGTTGTTGGTACATCGGGGGCCTTTGAAAGCCTTGCCCCAGACATTGTTGTTCCAATTGCCTTGACCATTGTTGTTCCAATTGTTGTTATTACCATTCCAATTCCCTTGGTTGCCTTGATTATTGTTTCCCCAATTTTCGCCTTGGTTGTTGTTGTTCCAATTACCACCACCTTGTTGATTGCCCCAATTTCCTTGGGGTCGCCATTGTTGATTTGAAGAGTTGCCTCGATTGCCTTGATAGTTATTGACATATTGAACTTCCTCGCTTTGCTCATCATAACACTCATTTGAAAAACCACCACCATCATCATATTGATCACAATTTCCTTGAGGTTGTTTCCCTCTTTGCCTTCTCTTAAGCATATTCACTCCTTCCATGGCATTTACTTGGCGAGGATTTTGGACTTGTTGTAATTGCGCCTTATCCAATTGATTCATAGTAGTAGTAAGCTCGGCAATAGCTTGACCATGGTCATGCAACTCTTTGTGCAAATGGATCACCGTAGGGTCGCCTTGAGGAACATTGGCCCTATTTTGCCAAGCCGAAGAAGTGTCGGCCATCTCGTCAAGAATATCACAAGCTTCATTGTAAGGAAGCTTCATAAAGTTGCCTCCGGCTAACTAGTTTACAATGCATTGATTAGTGGTGTTGATGCGCCGATAAAAGGTTTGTTGAATCATTGCCTCAGTCATATCGTTGTTTGGGCATTCTTTCACCATTGTTCTAAATCTCTCCCATATTTCATGCAAGGGTTCCGTTGGCTCTTTCTTGAAGGCCAAAATTTCATCACGAAGCACCTCCATGTGACTCGGCGAAAAGAACTTGGAAATAAACTTGTCCACCAATTCGTCCCACGTAGTGATGGAATGATTGGGGAGACTTTCTAACCAATCCAATGCTTTACCCCGAAGAGAAAATGGAAAAAGCCTCAATATCAACGCATCGTCGGACACGTTTGTTTGCTTGCTACCCCAGCATGTATCTACGAACCCCTTCAAGTGCTTGTAGGCATTCTGATCGGAGGCGCCCGTAAAATACCCTCGTTGCTCGAGCAAGGTCAACATGACATTTGTGATTTGAAAGTTCCCCGCCCGAATTCGGGGAGGAACGATGTCACTCGCATATCCTTGATTCGGTAGCACCTGAGGAACCACTCTTGGAGGTGGCGGAGGAGGGTCTGGGACGTTGTCATTAGCATTGGCCTGGCGGCCTCGTCGTGGTCCTGGAGGTACCAGAGGCACCTCATCACCTCCAATATCCTCAACCTCCTCCCCCGCAAGCACATTTCCAAGAGGGTCGTTTGCACTTAAAGCCATTTTGGTACCAGTAGCAATCACACACACAAATTAGTAACAAAGAAGGAAAAAAGAACAACACACAAAACTAACTAAATAGATAGCCAAAACCGTTAGCTCCTCGGCAACGGCGCCAGCAAGTGATCGCAACCAACTCCACGCTACTATAAAGTAGTAAGAGAGGGTCGCAATAGCTTTTACCCGATATGAGGGTCAGGATCGATTTCCACAGGGACCTAGAAATTGGAGCTGGGTATCTATCTAGAGTAGAATTGCGTGTATGCTCTTAATTGATCTTCTTATCATTTTTGGGTTTTTCAATTATCAACTATAGTTATCAAGCTACTAGTTGAATCTATATTATACTATGGAATAATTGCTAAAGTTGTATCTAATGGTAAGAAGGGCATTAGGGTCGAGGCATCACCTAGGTAGCTAATTGACGGGTAGATGTTACTAAGGTTCGATTGATATAATTGGGGCTTATGCTATAACCGTTGCACAATTTTACCCACTCTCACACCTCTCGGTCGAGAGAGTGATTTTGCCCAATTGACTCTTTCGAGACCAAATGGGTAGGCAAATTTGATCAAGCAACTAGGGTTCAAGTAGGGTGATTACTGTCTCGAGGTTTATCCCGTTAATTGGGACTATCATTTCTCATGAGTCCATCATTCCTCGTTGGTTCAATTTTGGGGTCATAGACTCTCTTTCTCAAGAGGAGTTAAACCACAAAGCTTGAATCAGTGTTTGCAACCACAAATTCAAAATTAAAACATAAAATCAACCCAAATAGCAAACACCCATAGTCAATCTAACCCTAGATGGAAACACCCATCAATTATCCATACTAGGGTTGAGCCACAACCTCTAGCTAATGGGTTTCGCTGCTTATGCTAGATACAGAAATTTAAGAAATAGATGAAGAACTAAGCATATTAATTGATTACTAAGAAGAAACTACAATAATCTGCCAAAAATGGCTACAATAATCGGCGCAGCTCACGTCAGAAGTCAGATTGTACAAAAAGATAACCTAAAAATGGTAAAATGTTCTATTTATACTAGGCTGAAAAAACTGGACAAAAATACCCCTACGGGGTCAGTGTGGGCCGCACAAAAAGGACCCCGGCGGCACTGGCTCTTTAACTTCAACTTTCAGCTTCTCCGATCTTGAGGACCGCGGACCGCGTGGATTGAACCGCGGCCGCGAAGGCAACAGGCGCGGTCCGCACAACGCGTGGCTTAACACTTGGGATTTCACATCTCTCTGAAGCTCTGCTCCATGGACCGCACAAAAAGGTAGTGCGGCCGCGAAGCCACCACCGCGGACCACATAACCAGTACCGCGCCTGCGTAGCCTTAAGCCCAAACTAGCCATGTCTCAGAACCTCCTAGTGCGGCCGCATTCACTTTTGCGCGGTCCACACTAGGCCCTCTTTTCCTCAATTCACTTAATCTTTGATACTTGAGCAGGTTTCACTCCTTCTGAGCCGATCTTTGACATTTCGTCACTTTGTCGATCAAACCTGCAATCAAGCACAACTTGTGAGTATTTTGGGACTATTTTGTAGCAATTTATAACCAAAGCATAGGCAAGTAGGGGCACAAAACATGTTAAAATCCCGACTTATCATGCATCCCTATGACAAACTGGAACAATACTTGTGATAACTACGTCTGATGCAACCGCATCTGTCCTACCCGAAAAAGTGTAACATCTTGACTGACCTCCCCCTCTAGGGCGACCCCTACCCTCCTGACCTCCACCCTTAGCTGGTTATGCAGGTGGAGCGGCAGCTAGAGCGGTAAACACCGCCTGAGAAGTCAGGGGACCCTGTGGAATACGTAGAACCTGAGCAGTCGGTCGAGGTGCACCCCTCCTGAGTCTTGGGCAGTCCCTCACAATATGACGAGTATCACCACACTCAAAAAAAGCTCTCGGAGAATGTGGCCGCTGAAACAGGCTTGGGCCTGGTCGGCTAGACTGACTGATGAAAGCACCCCATGCAGGAGGTGCACTAGTCAATGGCGGTGCATAATGGGCAACCTGAGACCTGGGAGTAGCCGGAGTACCACTGGAAGCTAGAAGTACTTAATCAACTGGATGGCTCACGTAGCCTCTACCATGACGGGCTGCAACTGGGATACGGGCACCACTATATTTGCTAAAATATTGAGGCCTTTTTGCCTCCCTCTCCTCTCTCTCTCGGCATTGCATACCCTCCAATCTCCGAGCGATTTGTAACACTGCTGAAATAGGGTATTTGTCTCCAACTCTCGAGCCATGCCAAATCTAATACCATAGTTGAGCCCCTCAATAAATCGGCGGACTCGCTCTCTGACTGTGGAAACCAACGCAGGTGCATGCCTCGACAACTCACTAAATCTGATTACATACTCTGACACGGTCATATCACCCTAGTGCAACTACTAAAACCCCACGCATCATAGATCCCGAAGGATCTGAGGAACAAACTCTGTCAACAAAATCTCTAAGAACTGAGCCCATGTGAGTGAAGTTGCATCGGTGGGGCTACCATCTTCATAAGCCCGCCACCACTAGTACGCTGGTCTCGACAATAGGAATGTGATAAAAGCAACCATGCTCGTCTCCATTATGCCAATGGTACTGAGAATACCATGGTAATTCTCTAGAAAACCTTGTTAATCCTCTGTATCTAGTCCGCTGAAAGTGGGAGGATGGTACTTCTAGTACCTCTCGAGTCTGAGCTGCTCCTCTTCAGATACTGCTGCCCTAACCTCGGGCTGAACTGGAATGACTGGCTGCACTTGTATAACCTCTAGGACCTGGTCAACATGGGCCTACTGCTCTGGGCTATAGGCCGCGAGAGTCCGAGCTCCTCTCCCGGCCTGAGATGTGGTTGGTGCAAGTGGAATCAACCCCACCTGAGCTAGATTACCACACATTCTCAAGAACCGGGCGAGGGTCTCCTGAAGTGCAGGGGTAGCAACAGGCACCTCAGGTGCCTGCCCCCCAACTCGAGCTATTAGTGGCTTCTCTATCACTGCCCGGGCAGGTGCTTTTACTGCACCACGTGCCCCTCCTCACCCTCTGACCCGGCTTTGGCCCCGGCCTCTCGCGGCTCTAGCAGGGTGTGCGGGTATCTGATTGACGGATCCAGTGGTTTGTGTCCTCGCCATATGTGAGATAATAGAAAGAAAAAGATTTAGAATTTCAAAGTCAACCAATTTGCATGATAAGGAATCAAAGAAGTGAAGTTTCCTAACAGTTCAAAAGCCTCTCGAAGATAAGTACAGACGTCTCTGTACAGATCTGCGACTAGGTAAGCCTAACATACATGAACACTTTAACAAAAATAGTAATGAAACTTCCAATTTAAGCCAATAGCTATCATAAAAAGGACTCCATAATACAACAAATCAGGTGATACTGAGTCACAAGCTCTGCACGAGTATACTGAACATCCCTATACGTCATATCCAATAAAAGGAGAATGAAATAGAAACTAGACTGAGGGTGACTCCGAGGCCTGTGAACGTTGGCAGGTATACCTTGATGTCTCTAAAACAAGCTCGACTCACCAATGCCTAGGCTGGTGTGAAGTACCTGGATCTGCACAAAACGATGTGCATAAGCATAGTTTGAGTACACCACAACTGTACATAGTAAGTATCAAGCCTAACTTCAGTAGAGCAGTGATGAGGCCTGGTCAAGACACCTACTAAAATAAATGAATAAACTATACATGTATAAGACAATATAATAATGGAAACAATGAAAAGGGTAAAATGAAGAAAAATAACAAGAATAGCTATGCTGAAATTAAGGCAATTAAGACATCACGGAAGAAAACACATAATAAGAATGCCAAGGAAATGAAACAAGCAAGACATAAGTGATGTAAATGAAATGTATCAACAAGAATCACTACTGAGGTACCACCTCGTAGTCTCATTTAACAAATCAAATCACAATCTTTCCTTATACCACCGTAGGAGCCTTGCATTTAGTTTTGAAAAATTATTTTCCCAAAATAGCTACCCGCATTTTAGCCCACCTTATCACACCGCGTGGCTTCAAGTAGCTCCCCTACTAGCAACTCGCGTATCAACCCACCTAATCTCACCCCATGAGTATCAACCACAATCCTTATAAAACCGCATGCTTATCAATATCACAACACATCACAAGTGGCACCTCAAGTGCCCAAAACCACAACCTGCCAATGAAGTCAATAACAATAATGTTTGTACAATAAATAGCCCATGGCTCAACCACGATATGTACAAGAATCTCAACAATAGCAATCAAAAGTGAATATCTCAACAAGAATGGTATTTCAATAATTTACAACCTTGCCTCAATGTGAATCGCACCCTTTGTAACTTCAACACAAAAATTCAACAATAAGATAATCCAAGAAATAACAACTTCAAGTAACGTAACTCAATAGTTAAATAATTAACAAGGAAATGAGAGAACAATAACTTGAACTAAGCATGTATGGCAAATATCAAGTAAGAGATGAGATAGGTGTTTACAATGTCAAGTAAATCATGAAAGGATAGATCAAAGATGATGAAGATAACATGTTATGACAATTCAATTAAAGGCATAAAAAGAATTTCATAACTTCAACCGCTCAATTACCACATTTAGCCCATGTACCCATTCGTCACCTTGCGTACACGACTTTTACATACCACAACTAACACAAAACAACACCAATCCTAAGGGGTAATTCCTCCGCACTGTTAGGAAAGACACTTACCTGAAAACACGCTAACTCAAAGCGCTAGTAAGCCTTTTCCGCCATTATCCAACCTTGAACGGCTTGAATCTAGCCAAAATAACTTCATACCATACATACAAACCATAGAAAACTATTTCAGATAATGAATAGAAATTTTCGAGTTTACGATGAATGATGATATATCAATCTATGAATGTTATATTCTGCTTGATAGAAACATCAATGAGGCAATATTTTTAGACTTGTAAAAGTTATTGAGGCAAATCTTTTTTTTTCTTCTTTTCATAATATTATCTAATCGGCAAGAGATAACAAAGTGCTCTTTTTCTCTAAGAAGTATAGGGACCATAAAATATCTTCCAGAAGTTGAAATTTATTTTAGTTTATCTGACCTTCCACCACTTCTACACTTACTTTAGTAAGGGGCTTTCGCCTGGTCCAACCGATTAAAGAAAAATAAAAAATCAACTAAAAAAGTCAACCTTGGGCCAGCGCCTCGGAGCCCGACCAAACTTACAAAATCCGAACACGCATTCGATAAAAGAGTCCAACCATAAAAAAATACTCAATTCCGATCTCGAATTGACCTTTGATTCCTCAAAATATAGTCTATGAAGTTTCTCCAAATTTTCCAACTTAACACTAATTAAATGATAAAAACAACGATAGATTCATGTATAATATCCAAATACGAGTTAGAATCACTTACCCTAATGAATTCCTTGAAAATTCCTCTCAAAATTGCCTTAAACCGAGCTTTACAGGTCAAATGATGGATAATGATATTAAACCCTCAAACTCACCTTTATCTACCCAGCGATCTCGCTTCTGCGAGCCCTTAGCCGCATCTGCGGCTTTGGACCTGCGAATTTTCCACCGCAGGTATAGCTTCAACCTAAGCCACTGAAATGGTGCTTCTGCGGTCACCATCCGCTTCTGCGGTTCCGCTTTTCCAGAGAAATGACTGCTCGCCCGAGCTCTCTTCTGTGGCTCACCTCCGGAACTACGGTCCATAGCCAAATGCCCAAACTCCGCATCTGCGGTGCCCAATCCACTTATGTGAATGCGCATCTACGCGCCAAACTCAACATCTGCGGAACTTCCCCTAGCTGGCCCTTTCCTCTTCTACGACGACTCCCCCGTAACGGCGAGTTCATAACTATGGACACTCCCATCGCAGGTGCAATGACAACAGAACAGCAGCGGCGGCTTTAGCAAATCACTAAGTCCAACAATATACCGATTTCGATCTGATTCACATCCGGGGCCACCGACACCCTGTCCGAATATACCAACAAATAATAAAGCACATAACGCACCTACTCGAGGCAAAAAATCACATCAGAAAACATCAATTCTAAGAATTACAACCCAATTTAAGCCTATTGAAACCATGAACATCTGACTTCTAAAACTTACGCCGATTCATACCAAACCAACGCTGATTGAACTCAAATATTACTCACAAGTCTTATATGACACAACAGACCTATTCCAACTTCTAAAATCAGAATCTAACCCGATATCCATAAAGTCGACTCCCGGTCAAACTTCTCAACTTTCCAAACCTTCAACCTTCTAACCTTCGCCAATTCAAGGAAAAACGATCTATGGACCTCCAAATCGATATTTGAACACTCTCCTAAGTCCAAAATCACCATATGAAGCTATTGGATCTGTCAAAACTTCATTTCGATGTTGTCTACACAAAACTCAAAGTTTTGTCAACTCTTTCAACTTTGGGACTAAGTGTCCCATTTCACTCTAAAACTCACCCAAACCAAAATCAAACACCCCAACAAGTCACATTATCACAATAGAGGATGCAATAAATAGGGGAAACGGGGCTAAATCACTCAAAACGACCGGTCGGGTCATTAAAAAGATGTGTACACTTTGTGATACATATGTGATCCTTTATGTGACTACATGTACTGTGTTGTTAAAATTTATTTAGCCGTAGTCATGCCCTATCCGCATTTTTATTTCTATCATGTCCCTGTGTGTTTTATTATTACGTTATGAGGATATGCCTCTTTATGATAACTTGTTATCTTGCAATGTTGTGATAGTGGCACTTGTGAACATGTTGAGAGAATTTACTATGATGATATTGTGGCACGAGGTCTTTGCCGTGCGATTGGTATTGTTGCACGAGGTCTTTGTCGTGCGAATATGATAACATTATGGCACAAGGTCTTTGCCATGCCATTGTGATTGGGGGTGAAAGTACGTGGCCTTTACTATGTGATTGTACCTATTGTTGTGCTTGTGGGGTAAAATAAGAGTGGGATTATTCTCGAGTTTCCCGTGTGGCAAAATAAGGGTAGCGATATGTGCATGTGCCGGAATAAGGGTGGATTTTATTGCTATGTGCGCATGCGACGAAACAAGGATGGCAATATGGGAATGCTATGCGATGGCCGGGGGCGATTTTATCACGACTCAAAAATCAACAAGTCGTGATGGCACCTAAATCGGCCTGCTAGGTAAGCCAACTAACAATCAATACAATCCAAATGTGATCTATCGAAAAACAATGAAAAAAATTCTGAACATTTGTATATTAACCAAGGACTAGTAGTACGAATCACGAGCTTCTACGAATTTGAAATTTACAAAACTGGCACAAATAAATACACGATCTGTTTGAAAGTTACATAAACAGATTGGCAAAATCTAAATCTACCAAGGACAAGTGGCAGCTATATTCCGAAATGCACGAACATCTCCAGAGTCAAATCCCGACATCACCGGCAGCTCCGCTCCAAAATCTACACGTAAGGTGCATAAGTGTAGTATGAGTACAACCGATCCTATGTATCTAGTAAGTATCTTGTCTAACCTCGTCAAAGTAGTGACAGAGCTTTTTAGTTAAAAGTTACTCAATGATAAAACATGTAACGTAACTAGGAATAGAACTATACTATGATATAACATAAGAGAGTACACATAACGAATATGCAAAGCAATAACTGAGTACTAGAAGAGATCACAATTTAACATTTTCCAATATCTCAACCAATCTTTTTCTTAGTGCGAAAACCAATAAACAACGATAGTCACTCTATAACTTTCATTGCGTGAGGAATGTACTCAGATATCAAGTCGATTGCACAGCAACCCCCCTCGTGCATTTATCTCATCCTCAACAAATATGCGTATAACAGTACCAACCGGATGGATGAAATGTTGATAACAGTATGACAAAGTAGGAAATATGCAATTAGCAATAATGAACGACGATATACATACGGGCAACGGTAATAGACTAGGCAGAAAGCATAGGAGTAATGACAGCAATTAGGAGAAAGGAATATAAACTTCAATTAACTAGCATGGTGAAGGCCTAGATATAGATATAACAAATAAGAAGGGAACACATGAACTTTATAAGTTAACAAGTAGAGGCATGAATAACTAACATGGTAGGAGGCTTGTACTAACATGCAACAATATAGATATGACATGTATGTAATTATAACAGCATGAAGTAGGCATGGTATTTGCAAGTCAAGCATGTAGAAGACATGGGTAACACAATAACAATTGAGATAGGGGACAAGGACAGGGCAATAGAGACAAGTCACATAAGAACCATAAGTACGACAATAACAGCTCAACAAAAAGTCATGAACGTATACACAAGGAAAAGATATCACAACATAATGCATGTCCCACACCCTCGCCTGCACGGAAATACCCATCGTGCCATGAACTCGTGATAATATAAAAACATGCTAATATAAATGAAATTTTATGGCATCACCCTCCGTTCTTTTACTCTCAAATGAAATGGCACGGCATCACCCTTCGTGCTTTACACTCACATAACATGGCACGGCATCACCCTTCGTGCTTTACACTCACATAACATGGCACGACATCAACCTTCGTGGTTTTACTCTCAAATGATATGGCACGGTGTCAACCTTCGTATTTTTACTCTGAAATGATATGGCACGGCATCACCCTTCGTGCTTTACACTCTTCCTTACCAAGTATATGTATATCAATGAAAAACAAGGTAGGAAGCATAAATACCTCAAGGAGAGTGTTTAAATGATTATTCCAAATGAACACCAATCTCAACTTTCAAGCCAACAATAGTTCAATAAACCCTCAAGTACTTTATTATTCAAGTATTTCAACAAATCTCAAGAATGATCTATAACACGAGTATAGAATCTAATATATCAAGAATGTCGGCCGTAGCAATGTATTAATGATTAAGAATAATGATGATCAAAGAAGACACATCAATGTTTCTTAGTATTCCATCAAATTTTAATCAAGTTATAATAAACTAAATCTTGGTTTATAACTCTTAATTCTATATTCTTAGCATCTAGGAGTCAAGTAAGACATGAAGCAAGATTAACCCTGGCACATGCATATATACTCGTCACCTCATATATGTATCACCCCCGCTTGTACAAAATCATCTCAAATAGTAGGAAAAATTCCCTCAACAAAGTTACGCAACACACTTACCTCAATTCGGCTAACTCAATACTCAATTTAGCTTTTTTACTTTACAAATTCACCTCCGCTCGGCTCAGTTTAGCCAAGATGTCTTAAATACATCACACAACACAAGAGAAAACAATTTTAGTTAATAATGATGTGATCTTTATACAATTTCTAAAAATTCAAACAAAGTCAACTCCCGGGCTCACCCGATCAAAACCCGTGTCCAAGGGTAAGTCTTAACTACCCATAGCCCCACGAGTCCATACATGTTTTATTTCCAAATTCAAGTCCAATTCGACTCTCAAATCCCAAATATTCATTTTTCAAAACTGATAGTAGATGACAATAATGCAATTTAGATACTATTTACACTCTAATTTGGCCGCACTTTATCAATGTTTGAATGTTAAAAGATAACAAAATGCTCTAATTAAGAGTTTTACGTTTTGCAGGAGCCACTCCGAGCTACGAGGAAGCTAACGAGTGTTTTGGAGTCAATATGGAGCGTGGAAGGCCAATCGGAGGATAGCACGATCGAAAGGAGAAAGCAAAGGAAGTGCCAGCTCCGCGGTCAGATCCACGGCCGCGGACAAAACATGGGCGAAATCTGCGGTCCAGTCCGCAGTCGCGGACGAGCTGACGGAAGCCAAAAACCCAGGGTCAATTATGTAATTTCTAGGGCAACTAACCTAAACCTATATGAAGCCTAATTCGTACAAAAGAGAGAGATAGCTATTTTTAAAGAGAATTTAAAGGCAAGAACACGGAAGAAAGACGGAGAATTTTCCTTAGAGTTTTTATCTTCTTCTTTTTAATTTTATTGTTGATTATGACTTTATATAGTGAATTTTTATCTCTAAATATGAGTAGCTAAAACTATCATCTTGGGTTGATGGAACCAATTGTTGGATGAAGCCTTGACTCTGTTTTGATATAATTGAGCCGTTTTTACTGTATAATTGTTCAGCTACATGTTGTCTTGTGATTAATTGAAAGGGCCCTTGATTAATCGTGTCTAGTTATCTTGTGTTGCTTGAGAAAGAACACTTGATTAGATTGTTGCTGAACAACACCACTTTCGGGTTAGTTAAGAGATTAGTTAATTGAATTTAAAAGTACTGTTAGTGATAACGAAGCTTTGATGGGATAATTCTGAGTTGGATAAATTGTTAACTAGAGTAATTCGAGAGAATGCTTCTAGTAAATTATCGTAATTGATCGAGAGGTAATTCCGGTAACGCAGAACTCATATTTCATATAGAGTTTTACGACGAGATTATAGCTAACGTGTCAGAAATTACGCCGACAATTGGGGAAATCATAACCCTTGACCATTTTACTATTGAATTCAACTCTATTCTTGATTGTTGCTAGTTTTATTGTCATTTTTCCTTAGTTAACTAAATTCTACTCATTATCCATAAAAAAATCTTGCATCTGGGAATTGTTTGAGCTATTCATTAGCAGTGTTAAAAGTTGTAGTAAATAGGTTAGTTCCCTGTAGGATTCGACTCTGGACTTGTTAACCGGAATATATTTGCAGCGACCTCTTTGTAAGTCATAGTTGGGCGTGATCAAATTTGGCGCCGTTGCCAGGGAACTAACGGTGTTATTTATTGCAACTTGGAAGAATTGCTAGGATTATTAGATTAGATCAATTTTCTGTGGTGTTAAAAATATTTTCATTGAAATTCTCATGTCTGAACTCTTTTGTGACTCAGGTGCATGCCTAGAAGCTCTTTGAGAACTGGTGAACTCTTTGAAGGACTCTCAGATCCCACGAAAGCATTCCGGACATTGAAACAGGCTAACAAGAAGAGCAAACAGCTAAAACAAAATGAACAAATTGAAATTGAAATGGGTTACGTAGATAACATCAACGGGAACAACAGGTATGATCGAGATGACAGTGGTAGCACCTCTTGTGCCGAAAGCTGCTCTTTATGATTGGGCGCAACCAACTGTTGATAACTTGGCCACAACGATTGTGGTTCCTTAGATACAAGCGGAGACATTCCAGATTACCAACAACATGATGCGCCTGTTATAGAATAAAGGGCTGTTCTCCGAGTCATACATCGAAGACCCATAACAACATCTGAAGAACGTTCTATCAATTTGTGTCACTCAAAGACAATTGAATGTGACTCCCGAGGAAATCAAATTATTACTGTTCCCATTCGTAGTGACCGGGGAGGCTCAAACTTGGCTGAATCCGCTCCCAATAAACTCCATTGCTACTTGGGAGGAACTAGTCAAGTAGTTCTTAAACATGTTTTATCCACCCAACAAAACTGCAAGGCAGATTGATTATTTATTGCAATTCAGGTAGAAACCGAATGAGACTTTGCAAGAAACCTGGGAGAGGTTTAAGGGTATGTTGGTGAAGTGTCCTCACTATTCCATTCCGGATCATATGCTAGGACATTCTACATGGGTATGACTGACAGTCTGAAGGCCAATGTAGATGCTTCTGCCGGGGGAACACTCACTCCAATAGTGCACTTTGTCGCTCTTGACCAAAATAATACAAATGCATAAAACATAGCCACTCTCATGATTCAGATAAGCTTGCTGACAATGAAAATCAATGAGATGGGTACTAAACAGGTGCACATTGTTGATACTACAAATGGAGGCTTATGCACTCCTTGCATAAACCAGTCATATGTGTGCTTGTGGAGTGGAGAGAATGACAACCAGGATTCCACAGAAGACATTAATTATGTCAATAATTTTGGAGGTCAGAGACAAGGTGGGCAGCAATGGGGACTAACATCAAACCAGCAGTACAGACCAAACCAGCCACAACACAACTCCAATCTAGGAGGAGCAAGATCACAAGGCCAAGTCGTGTCATATCAAAGGCCGCAGGGCTATAATCAGCAATAGCAGTAACAGTTTGCCTACTAACTACCTCATCAACAACAGGACAATAACATGATCGAAATCAGGGGTATGCTGCAACAACTCATTGGGACAAATGGAAAGATGCAAGAGAAGTTAGCTGCACATGATTCAGCAATCAAAGGCATTGAAACTCAATTGAGATAGTTATCTATAGCCTTGAACAATCGCCTACAAGGAACATTGCATGCAGATCCAAACATTAATCCAAAGGAGCAGAACCCAAATCAGCTCATGGCAGTGAGTCTCGGGAATGGGAGAGATTTAGACAGGGAGCAAGAAGTTGCTCAATCTAGGAGAGAGATAACGCCAACTACTCCAGCTATGCTAGTTACATTGAAGACAGATGAGTCAACAGAGCTCGCCGAGGTTGTAATCGAGCAAGCACTGACAAGGGTAAGGAGAAGGAAGGTGAGCAACTCCCATAATAGGTAGTAGAAAAAGCTTCCAGCAAAGAAAAGACACAAAGCAGTGGGCAGAGGTTGATTCCTGCACCATTCCCTAGAGGTTGGCAAAGGAAAAGAAACATGATCAATACAGGAAATTCATGGAAATGCTCAAACAAATTCAGTTGAATATTCCACTGATGGATGCCATGAGGGAAATGCCAGGGTTTGCAAAAATGATGAAGGACCTGATGTCGCAAAAATTTGACTTCCAGGACCTGTCCATTGTAACTCTGACGTAGACCTGTAGCGCGGTAATGACAAGGCCTATGGCTCAAAAGGTGTCTGATCCAGGTAGTTTCACTATCCCATGCACCATTGGGAGTTATGCTTTTGCTAAAGCATTGTGTGACTTGGGAGCCAGTATAAACTTGATGCCCTTGGCAATCTATACAAAACTGGGCATCGGCAGAGCTAGACCGACCTCAATGTTGCTGCAGCTAGCTGATCGCACAGTGAAAAGACCGACAGATATTCTTGATGATGTGCTTGTTCAAGTGGGGAAATTTGTATTCCCTGCAGACTTCGTCATTTTTGACTGTCAAGTGGATGAAGAGATACCAATAATTCTAGGCCTGCCGTTTTTAGCCACTGGAGAGCACTGATTGATTGTGGGACTGGAGAATTGAAAATGAGGTCGAACAATGAAGAGATAATATTCAATGTTCAACAATCTATGAGGAGACCCAGCGAATTTGCAAATTGCTCACTGGTGGAGGCCGTAGATGTAATACTACAAGAGGAGGATGAGACTATTAATGTCAGGGATCCGTTGGAAGCCTGCTTGATGAATCTTGAAAATGTGGATGGTGAGGAGTTGGCAGAGTGGGTCATTGCTCTTGAAGGTCAAGGGTTCTGGAAAAGGGAACCCGAGTTCAAGCCCCTACACTTAGAAGAAAGAACAACACCACCTGCGAAACCATCGATAGAGGAGCAACCACAATTGGACCTGAAACCACTTCCAGCGCATCTCAGGTACACTTTCTTAGGGCCTAATTCTACTTTACCTATTATTATATCATCCGTGCTAGCTGTGCAGGTAGAGCAACTCCTACAGGTGTTACAAGAATGTAAGTTTGCTATTGGTTGGACCTTGGCAGACATAAAGGGTATCAGCCCAACTTTTTGTATGCACAAGATTCTCTTGGAAGAAGGGCACAAACCTTCTATAGAACATCAACGACGGCTGAACCCGAATATGAAAGAGGTGGTGAAGAAGGAAGTGATCAAATAGTTAGATCCGTGTATCATCTTCCCTATCTCTAACAGCAATTGGGTCAGCCCTGTTCAGTGTGTGCCGAAGAAAGGATGAATGACGATCGTACAGAATGAGAATAATGAGTTGATCTCGACTCGTACAATCACGGGATGGCAGATTTGCATGGATTATCGGAAATTGAACACAGCCACCCGGAAGGACCATTTTTCTTTGCCATTCATTGACCAAACGCTGGACAGGTTGGCTGGGCGATCTCACTTCTATTTCTTGGATGGATATTCGGGGTACAATCATATCCCAATAGCCCCCGAAGACAGAGAGATAACATCATTCACCTGTCTGTATGGCATCTTTGACTTTTAGAGAACATCATTCACCTGTCTGTATGGCATCTTTGCCTTTTAGAGAATGCCTTTTGGACTTTGCAATGCACCCGCTACATTCTAGTGGTGTATGTTAGCCATTTTCACGGACATGGTTGAACACATTATGGAGGTATTTATGGATGATTTCTCCGTGTTGGGGGATTCATTCAAGGACTGTCTTCACAATTTAAGAAGAGTGCTCAGAAGATGTGTGGAGATAAATTTAGTGCTGAATTGGGAGAAGTGTCGTTTTATGGTACAAGGGATAGTTTTGGGGCATCGAATGTCCAGTAAAGGAATTGAGGTTGACCATGCTAAGGTTGACATGATTGAAAAGTTGCAACCACCCACTTCGGTCAAGGCAATGAGAAGTTTTCTTGGGCACGCTGGGTTCTACAGGCGATTCATAAAAGATTTCTCTAAGATTGCTAACCCTTTATGTAAACTCCTTGAAAAGGATTACCCCTTTGTGTTTTCTAATGATTGCAGGTCGGCATTTTAGGATCTAAAGAAGATATTGGCAACTGCACCCATCGTTATTGCACCCAACTGGGAGCAATCGTTCGAGCTCATGTGTGACGCAAGTGACTAAGCTATAGGAGTAGTCTTGGGGCAGCAAAAGGATAAGCTGATACACCTAATTTACTAGGCAAGCAGAACGCTAAGCGGTGTGCAGCTCAATTACACCGTGACGGAAAAGAGATGTTGGGTGTAGTTTTTGCAATCGACAAATTCAAGTCGTACTTGATTGGTTCAAAAGTTATTATTTATACTGACCATGAAGCAATTAGGTACTTGATAGCAAAGAAGGAATCAAAGCCACGTTTGATCCACTGGGTTCTTTTGCTACAAGAATTCGATCTGGAGATCTGTGACAGAAAACGGACAGAGAATCAAGTAGCAGACCACCTCTCAAGGTTGGAAGGAGCTGAAAAGAAGGTAGAGGTTGAAGATATAACAGAGACATTCACGGATGAACCGTTACTAGCGGTGATAATGAAGGAGACACCATGGTATACTGATATTGCTAATTATTTAGCAAGCGGTATTGTACCTTATAAACTCTCTTCAATTCAAAAGAAAAATGTTCTTTCACGATTGTTGGTTTTATTATTGGGATGACCTCTACTTTTTAAAATATGTGTAGATAAGATGATCCGAAGGTCTATCCCCGAGAAAGATCAACCTTCTGTTTTGTTGGCTTGCCATGCTTCGCCATATGGTGGACACTTTGGAGGGATTCGGACAGCAGCTAAGGTGTTGGAATCGGGTTTTCATTGGCCAACTCTATTCAAAGATGCCCATGTTTGGGTGAAAAGTTGCGATGAGTGCCAAAGGACAGGCAACATATCTCGACGTCACGAGATACTGATGACTACTATTCAAGAGGTGGAGGTATTTGACATGTGGGGGATTGAATTTATGGAGCCATTCGTCAGCTTGTATGGTAACAATTACATACTGGTGGCAGTTGACTATGTCTCCAAATGGGTTGAAGTTGTGGCTCTCCCAACCAATGATGCAAAGGGGGTAAGAGGCTTTCTTAAAAAAACATCTTCACAAATTTTGGCCCCGTGAGAGCTATAATCAGTGATGGTGGAAGCCATTTTTGCAATAGAGCCTTCACATGACTATTGGAAAAGTATGGAGTTCGCCATAAGGTGACCACCCCTTATCACCCACAGTCAAGCGGGCAAGTTGATGTGTCAAACCGGGAAATCAAAAGTGTCGTAACCAATACAGTGAATGTGACAAGGACTGATTGGGCAAAGAAGCTCGATGATGCATTATGGGCATACCGCGCAGCATTTAAAACATCAATTGGTATGTCACCATACAAGTTGGTGTTTGGAAAAGCATGCCACCTTCCGACAGAGCTCGAGCATAAAGCCCTTTGGGCACTGCGACAGTTGAATTTTGATATGGAGACCGCAGGCACCAGTAGAGTCACTGGGTTACATGAACTCGAGGAATTCAGGTTCCGTTCATTTGAGAATGCAAGATTGTACAAAGAAAAGATGAAAATGATGCATGATAATCATAATCTAGATGGAAACTTCAAACCCGGAGATCTAGTGTTGTTATACAACTCGAGACTAAGATTGGTTCCGGGTAAATTGAAGTCTCGATGGTCAGGACCCTTCGGAGTGGTGCAAATGTTCTCAAGTGGAGCTGTAGAAATTGAATCCGAAGATGGAACAAATAAGTTCACAGTGAATGGGCAAAGGTTGAACGTTACCTTGCAATGGTCGAAGAAAAGGGGGATAAAGTGGTGATATCTTTTGAAGAGCCCATTACACGAGCGAAGAGTAATAATGAAATCTTGCATCATGCCGCGACGTTAAATCAGGCGCTTCCTGGGAGGCAACCCATGGTTTGTTGCAAATCGTCATGTCGCGACGTTAAATTAGGCACTTTTGGGAGGTAACCCATTATTTTTCTTTGTTCTTATTTTTGTAATTTAACGGTGACAATATTGATCAAGCTACTAAAGTGCAGGAACGGAAGTATGCGAAGCGAAAGGACTCGAGGTGACGAAATAATCCCGGAGATAGGCCAAAGTGTGAAAAAGCAAAAAATATTGTAGATGCCTAATTCGCGGCCGAGGATCTCAGCGTGGATTGACCGCGGATTTAGCATAAGTTCTGTCTGCGGTCACGGATGTGACCGCAGATCCGACCGCAGAGCTGGCGCCGTTCAGGTTCCATGAGATCCTCAAAGAAGAGGCGCACTACCGGTGCCTCATCAAGTGGTCATGGAGGCTCATGCCGGGCGTGGGCACCAGCCATTTGAGCTCAGTTTGATCCCACCAGGTTTGTCTCCAAAGCTGTCCAGGACTGTTTTAGTTGGAAGGCTATTTGAAAGCATGTACCAGAAAGGGGAGTTGACAGGGGATCCCTCCAGGCTGAGTGCCCCAATATGTATAGGGAGTTGATTAGGTGCAGGCTAGACATCTTCTTCAAAGAGCCGGAGGACGGTAACTTGATGTTTGTTAGGGAATTCTATGCCAATTGTTCTGAACATGAGGATAACATCTGCACTATGCCACAAAAGAGGGTGAATGCTTTGATTGAAGCCATCAGTAGAGTGTATCGCTTGCCTGCATTCACTGGGGAGGTGGATTACTATGATACTTACCGGCGAGAACCAACAAATTGGCAATTGTTTTTCAGAACTATCTGTGTACCAGACAAAGAGGTATTATGGGTTGTAGTGAGATCGAAGTTGCACTCAGCCTCACTCACCTTTGAAGGAAAGTGTTGGTTGTACATCATCAATAGTCGACAGTTGTCGTCCCACAACACCACTGAGGTAAATGGTCCGAAAGCTTCTTTGATCTGGTGCTTCATGAATGGCCAAGATTTGGATGTGGCCAAGGTTATTCAATCTGAGATGTTCATCCGTTCAACACAAAGAAGGTATGGGTTCTTCTTCCCATCTCTGGTCACTAGATTGTGCCTGACTGTAAGGGTGCCAGAGAACCCTAATTTGGATGGCAAGGTAAAGAAAGAAGAAAAGTTTCGAGCATCCAAAGTGACCATTGGACAAGATATGGTGGTACCCGGTTCAACTGATAGTGATAATTATGAGGTGTCAGAGGAGAGCAATGAAGAGCAGGAGGAAGTTGGGCCTTCTTCCACCCCACAGGAACAAGTTGGGCCATCCTCACCCCCCATGGGAACAAGTAGCCACGGTTGAAGGTTCATCTGCAGTCATACGGAGTACACGGATAATAGGCTTAGAACAGGAAATGACAGGGCTACGCACTTCCGTCACGAAATTAGAGACTATAGTTGATGCTTTAGCCACCCAAACAAAGTCGGAGAAATTAATCATGGGCTGGCTGCGTGCGCTGGGGAGGGCGTGTCATCTCGACCCCGGTACTGTCTCCGATCAAGACTGATTTTCCATGGAAGTTCCTTTACCTCGCATTGCTTTATCTTGTTTGACATGGGGACATGCCATCATTTTAAGTGTGGGGTGGGGGATTCTTTGTTGGTTTGTTGTATGTAGAATAGTTTCTACATACAACTATTCTTTGGGGTGGGGGTTTGTTGTACGTAGTTTATTTACATAAATCATTTTTGACTTGTCCCAATGATGAATATCATTCAACGGGTTTCTTGAGGGACTAAAGTCGAAGTCGAAAAAAAATATTTTCTTTTGTAGTAGTGTATCAATTTCCCCTTGGTTTTTGTTTAAGCCACGATTCTTTTCCAAGGGTTTTATTTGAACCGGGTGTAGTCAGTTTTTTTGTTAGTAGGACCTATGGGCTATGGGCAGAAATAGAAATAGGATCTCTTAACGTAGTAATGCCTTGAATATAGTGGGTACTTTAGTGTAACGCTAAGGCTCAGTTGTCGTCTCTGGTAAGAATGCCTTAAACTGTATGTTCGTAATTTGTCTAAGTACTCTGATTAGAGTATTTGATGACCCAATCTAGAGTGAGTCATGTGCCATGTGTGTGTTAGGCTTTTTGTAGTCTGTGCACGACATTTGATGCCTAGAACTTGCCCCGTGTGTCTGCAGAGCAAAATAGTAGTCTTGTTTAGTATGGGAAGTGATATAGGCATTTCTTTGTTGAACCATATATATACTTTATCCACCCATTTGTTATGTATCGTAGTTAACCCCGTTGAGCTTGTAATCCTGTTTCTTTGGCAACCACATTACAAGCCTAACCTAATTGTTTGAATTAACCATCTATTTGAACCTTTTCACCTCTCATGAGCACTTGAATTGTTATGAACTTTGTAAAAGTTAAAGTGTAGGGTGGTTGGTTTGGCTTTTGAGTGGAGCTAATGAAATAAGGAGAAAAGGTGCACTGTGTCGAAATAAAAGTAAGAGCCACTTAAAAAAAACATATATATATATATATATATATATAGTTGTATTGTTGTGAAAAATATTCCTTAATAAGTGGTGGCTCTAGATGTAATTGTGGTTAAAGAAGAAGCGAGTTATAATATAGTGATGTGAAGGTGGAGTCATGGTTTGACATAAGTGTGGGGTTTTGAATGTTAACGTACATGTATTAAGGTGCTTAGGGAGGTGTAGCCACTCGTATATATAAATGTATCCTACTCGTCCCGCAGCCTACATTACAACCAAATAAAGGCCTACTTGATCCTAGACTGAATGAGCTCGATTAGTAGAGTAGTACACTACGGGCAAGCCTATATTTTGTGGCATATGAATGTCATTTCTGAGGGTGAGTGAATTCTGTGTATATTGAAGTTCCTCAGTGTGTGTGCATTTTATTTATTGTGGAATGAGTCTCTTTTGTTGTGAGTAGGCACTTGATTCTTGAAAGAGAGGTAAGTTTGGACCTCTGAGTTAGAGTAAGCCGGTTAGGAATATTGCGTGGCTCGCGGGAGTCAACTCTTGAGGTGTGGATGTTACACTAATGTACTCAATCTATAAGGAATATTCTTGGTGTGACGAGTCAGGGAAGTCGCTCGGGGAAGTTAGGCCTCTGTAAAGTGTGGTTTAATTGATCGAGGACGAGAAAAGGTTTAAGTGTGGGGTGTTGATAGTAGACGATAATTATGCAATTTAGATACTATTTACTCTCTAATTTGGCCGCACTTTATCAATGTTTGAATGTTAAAAGATAACAAAATTCTCTAATTAATAGTTTTACGTTTTGCAGGAGCCACTTCGAGCTAGGAGGAAGCTAAAGAGTGTTTTGGAGTCAATATGGAGCGTGGAAGGCCAATCGGAGGATAGAACGGTCGAAAAGGAGAAAGAAAAGCAAGTGCCAGCTCCGCGGTTAGATTCGCGGCCACGGACAGAACATAGGCAAAATCCGCGGTCATATTCGCGGTCCAATCCCTGGGTGCGGACGAGCTGACTGAAGCCAATGACCCACGGTCAATTATATAATTTCCAGGTCGACTAACCTAAACCAATATGAAGCCTAAATCGTCCAAAAGTGAGAGATAGACGTTTTTAGAGAGATTTTGATGGCAAGAAGACAGAAGAAAGACAGAGAATTTTCCTTAGTGTTTTTATCTTCTTCTCTTTAATTCCATTGTTGATTATGACTTTATATACTGAATTTTTATCGCTTAGTATGAGTAGCTAAACCCGTCATCTAGGGTTCATGGAACCAATTGTTGGATGAAGTCTTGACTCTGTTTTGATATAATTGAGCCGTTTTTACTTTATGATTGTTCAACTACCTGTTGTCTTGTGATTAATTCAAAGAGCCCTTGATTAATTGTGTCTAGTTATCTTGTGTTGTTTGAGAAAAAATACTTGGATAGGTTGCTGTTGAAAAACACCACTTTCGGGTAAGTTAAGAGAATAATTACTTGAATTTATAAGCAGAGTTAGAGATAACGAAGTTTTGGTGGGATAATTCTGAGTTGGATAAATTGTTAACTAGAGTAGTTCGAGAGAATGCTTCTAGTAAATTATCTAATTAATCGAGAAATAATTGCGGTAACCGAGAACTCATATTTCTTATAGAGTGTTACGGCGAGATTATAGCTAACATGTCAGGAATTAATCCGACAATTGGGGAAATCAATAACCCTAGACCATTTTACCATTGAATTCAACTCTATTCTTGATTGTTGCTAGTTTTATTGTCATTATTCCTTAGTTAACTAAATTCTACTCATTATCCATAAAAAATCTTGCATTCGGGAATTATTTGAGTTATTCATTAGCAGTGTTAAAAGTTGTAGCAAATAGGTTAGTTCCCTATCGGATTCGACTACTGACTTGTTAACCGGAATATATTTGCAGCGACCGCTTTGTCTTTTTTATAAGGCATAGTTGGGCGTGATCAAAAACTTAGACAAAATCGCCAAACCTTTCCCTAAATTCTCAAGAATTTGATGTTAAACATAATTTATAATCATGAAATAGAATTGAAATTTGATTAGAGGTAATTACCCAATGGTTTGGTATGAAAATCCCTCCACAAAATCGCCTCCCAGTGAAGCAAGGGTTCAAAATATAACAAAATGAAGCTATGTCTCGAAATTCACAGCTATATGTAGGCTACAGATGTCGCATTTGCGATCTCGCAAAAGCGAAGAAGCCTTCACAATTGAGAACAAAAACAAGGCTGGAAAATGCCGCAATTGTGACAAAATGTCTGCAATTGCGAACTAGGATCGCAGTTGCAATAAAAATGTTCACAATTGTGATAAAAACGTTCGCAATTGTGACTACACCAGAAACCAGCATTTTTCCCGACACAGAAATGAGCATAACTCTCTCATACGATGTCCGAATTCGACGATTCTTTTTGCTATAGATCCATAATAACGACAAGTCTATAATTCTTCAATAAAAACTGAATTTGGAGCTCATTTGTTTAATTTGGAACCATTTATGCTTGAGGAAACGACGTCGAAGCATAAAAAACAAGCACAACATAACCTAAACTTATCTAAAACTCACCCAAGCCACTCGAGACCTCGTCCGAACATACCAACCAGTCCCGTAACATAACACGGACCTACTCGAGGCCTCAAATTACATCAAATAATGTAAAAATTATGAATCACACCTCAAATAGAACTTAATGAACTTATGAACTTTAAACTTCTACAACTCGCGCCGAAGCATATCAAATCAACCTGGAATGACGTCAAATTTTTCATCCAAGTCCCAAATGACATAACAGAGCTAATATAGCTCTTGGAACCCCATTCTGACCTCGATATCATCAAAGTCAACTCTCGGTCAAACATCTCAATCCTCTAAAACTTTAACTTTCCAGTTTTCGGTGAAATGCTTCAATTTACCCTATGGACCTCTAATTCCGAATCCGGATGCACTCCTAAGTCCAAAATCACCATACAAAGCCTTTGAATCATCAAAACCCCAATCTGAGGTCAAACGCTAAAAGTCAAACTTGGTCAGCTCTTTCAACTTAAAGCTTCAATCCTGAAGTTCCTTCTTTCCAAATCGATTCCGAGTAACTTGAAAATCAAAATTGAGGATTAATGCAAGTAATAATACATCATGCAGAGATACTCGTGCCCTCAAACATGCTCAAAACGACCAGTGGGTCATTATAGATTTTATTGATTATATTTGTGTGGGGTACGAGAATGACATTATTGTTTGTGCCTATAGCTTATTATGTGTGTTATGCATTTTTACATGGTTTGTTACGTTGCTTCTAACATGCTTGTTTATGCCTATGTTATTATGTCATGATTTGGTTTTCACATGTATTTACCTACGTGGAGTTGATCTCTCATATTATATTGAGTTGTTGGTAGCTTGCCAGATTGTCATGATAAGAAGCTTGTCCTCGAAAATTGAAATAGTTGATTCTTGAATGATTCTCTTGAACATGTTAATTGGCATTTGATGTGGAGTCGGATTATGTTGAACACAGACTTACAGTCATGTATGAGTACTGAGCACATAAATTATGTGGTACATACCTCTTTGTGAGTGGGGGTTAGTTCAAGTACTATTTGTTAAACATGTCTAATTGGTACATTTTGTTTATTACCTCATCTCAGTTATGCACATTTATTGTTGATGTTCTTTATTCTGTTACTGTCTCTCTAGAATATAGTCACGGCCCAAAACTCTAACCTGTCGTGATGGCGCCTATCGTGGTACTAGGCAAGCCGACACCTTTCAAAGACACTTCGATATTTATTTAAAAGTTAAGTCAAAGCTTTTTCATAATAGAAACTTCATAAAAGAGTTGAACTCAAAATAAAAATGCGGAAAAGATAGCCCGACATCGGGGTGTCACAAAGACATGAGCATCTAAAACCAGTCTAGAACCAGATTTTACAATATTCCACCAAATACCAAAAACAGAAAGAAAAGAAAACAATAGAAGGAGAGTCAAGGGCTTCGCACGCCAGCAGCTACGTCATATGTCTCCAATAAATAAATGCGCGCGAACTCGACGATCTCTACGACCGATCTCACCTGGATCTGAACATAAGGTGCAGGGAGTAACGTGAGTACTTCCAACACAGTAAGTAACAGAAATAAATAAGGAACTGAGAAGTAGTGACGACAAATAAAAATATAGTTATCTCAATTTCAATAAAAAATAGTTATGCTTTATAATTTAGTAGTTTAAGTCAAATCAGTTAGTGCTCAAGTAAACTAGATATCAAGTCTTCTAGAAATTTGTACAACAAGGACAAATAACAACTAAATGCAGCAATTAACTGATAGCAAGTACAACCTCTCAAGGCAATAGTCACTCAGCTCAATCGCTCAGCTCATCTCAATAGCTCAATCACACTAGAAATTTGTACAACAAGGACAAATAACAACTAAATGCAACAATTAACTGATAGTAAGTACAGCCTCTCAAGGCAATAGTCACTCAGCTTAATAGCTCAGCGCATCTCAATAGCTCAATCACTCGGCTCTCAGCCCTCAGTAATCATACTCAATAGGTACCTGCGGCCACTGGGGGTGTGCAGACTCTGGAGGGGCTCCTTCAGCCCAAGCGCTATAATCCGCACAGACAACTCACGTGCTGCACTGACAACTCACGTGCTATAATTTCAAATCAGGATCCGCACGGACAACTCACGTGTTGCACGGACAACTCACGTGCTACAATATCAATGTCTCACCGCAGAACCCTAGGAATCACTTAGTCATCAACCTCCCTAGTCTCTCAGTCTCTCAGAAATTATATACAACATCCCAAACAGAGATAATATCATGTATCAACAATGGACAGTAAGGGACGGAGGCATATTAAGCAAGAAAAGCTATGACTGAGTACAAAACAGCAATTAATAGCTATTCAGCTAGTACACGACCTCACAGGTCTCAACAACGATAACATAAGGCCTAAACATGATTTCTAATACGAAGTGCAGGTAATTTTCATGAAACAGAGGGAACATGTAGTAAACAATAAGCTATTCGATTCCACGGTCTCACGGGACGGACCAAGTCACTATCCCTTCAGTGCACGCCCACACGCCCGTCACCTGGCATGTGCGTCACCTCCAAAATAGTCATACGGCACAAAGTCCAGGGTTTCATACCCTCCGTACCAGATTTAGAATGGTTACTTACCTCAATCCGAGCAAAATCCTACTCCGCGATGCCTTTTCCCATCGAATCGGCCTCCAAACGTCACGAATCTAGCCAAAAACAATACATTACAATCAACATAGGCTAAAGGAATCAATTCCACAAGAAAAATACCAAATTATAGCCAAATCTAAAATCGGCCCGAACCCCGCCCCCGGCCCCACGTCCGAAATCTGACAAAAGTCACAAAACCCGAAAACACATTCCTCACGAGTCTAACCATACCAAATTTACTCAAATCCGATAATAAAATCCCATTCAAAACCCCCAAAATCATAACTCAAGAACACTTCATCTTCTTCCCCAATTTTTTACCCAAATCACAAATTAGATGACAAAATTAAAGGTAGAATCATGGGATTTAACCAAAACCAAGTGAGAAACACTTACCCCAATCACCTCTCTGTAAACCCCTTCAAAAATCGCCCAATTCTATGAAAAATGGGTTCAAACCCTCGATTTTGAAATTTAACACTACTGCCCATATATCCTTTATCGCGATCGCGATAATAGCCTCGCAATCGCGGAAGCACAAACAGGCTGCCCTACAATTTTTACTCTATGCGAACGCGGAGTTCATCATGCGTTCGCGAACCACTACCACACAAACCTACGCGATTGCATCCTACCTCACGTAATCGCGTAGAGCAATCATATCAACTCTTCTTCAACTCTATTACTCCTTTGCGAACGCGGCACTGACCATGTGTTCGCGGAGCACGACCTCACACACATACGCGATTGCGTCCCTAACTCTGAGATCTCATAGAACAAACTCACCTCTGCCCCAAATAAGCTTACGTGATCGCGAATATACTCATGTGAAGGAAACCAAAAAAAAATTCCAACAGTTATTAGCCATCCTGCAAAATCCATAAGTGATCCGTTAACCACCCGAAACTCACCTGAGGCCCTGGGGACCTCAACCAAACATACCAACACATCCCATAACATCTTACCAACTTATTCGAACCTTCGAATCACTCAAAACAACATCAAAAACCCAAATTACCCCTGAATTCAAGCCTAAGAACTTCTAAACATCCAAATTCCACAAACGATTCCAAAACCTATCAAATCACGTTTGAATGACCTCAAACTTTACACACAAGTCAGAAATGACACCACGAACCTATTCCAACTTCTAGAATTTCGTTTCGACCACAATATCAAAATTTCCACTGTCGTCCAAAATTGCAAAAATTCCAACTTTCGCCAATTCATGCCTAATCCTACCACGGACATCCAAATCACATTCCGGACGCGCTCCTAAGTCCAAAATCACCTAACGACGGAAATTATCAAAACTCAAATTCGAGATTGTTTACATATAAGTCAATATCCGGTAAACTTTTCCAACTTAAACCTTCTCCTATGAGACTAAGTTTCTCAATTCACTCCAAACCCACTCCGGACACGAACCAACTAACCCGGTAAGTCATAATGCAGTTGAAGAACACAAGAAAAATAGGAAATGGGGAAATGGGGCTATAACTCTCGAAACGATCGGCCGGGTCGTTACAAATATTTTCTTTGTATTATACATGTTATTGAGTTGTACAGGTTCTGCAAAGTGAGTATCTTTTAATTAGAAAGCCTCGTCACTACTGTCTGAGACTAGTCAGGATACTTAATGAGTATATGGGATCTGTTGCACTCATACTACACTATTGTACCTTGCGTGTAGATTTTAAAACTTATAGCTGTGAAGATGGAGGTTCCATTGGAGATATACCAACGCACCCGATTCACGCTACCCTTTTGTACATGGTAGTTTAGGATTTCATTTTTGTTTATGTAATTTCCAAATGGATGTTGTATTTATTCATTTTCTCGGCTTTGTAAATCTAAATCATAGTGGTTTTTGATGTACTATCAATCCTTGGGTTTTTATATGAAAATTTCAGTTATTTCTGTTACTGATTTCTTATTATTTCATTAGAGTTGCGTTGACTGTTATTAGGCTTCCATAGTGGATAGGGTTAAGTGCCATCGTGACTAGTTGGATTTGGGGTCATGAAACTAATATGAGTGGTAGTTGTATACTTCGCACATGTATGCATCTTAGCATGCTATCTTCCTCAGTTCATGGGTATGTGATTTGATATTCCTTGTCTGTATATATGTATTCTTGTATATGCTTTCTCGGTGATGAATGGGATCGGTAACACATGAGTTGTCCGTGCGGGGTAAGATATCAGTTGTCCGTATAGTTGTTATGATTATGGCACATGACTTGTCCGTGCAACGTGTGGACAAGGATACACCCCTCTAGGGTTATCCTCTCATGTTTCTCCTTGATTACATACACGCAGATTATGAAAAATTGATCAGTAGTTAGATTTTGTGTATTTCCTATATGCAAACTCGTCGGGTGTATATGTAATTTTTAAAGCGTATCTTATCTATATCCTAGTCCTGGAATGTATAAATGATTTTGGTGCATATCTTATCTATATGATACGTTACTTGATAAAATTATTTATGGCACATATCTTCTCCATATGTTAATTTGTGTAATTGACTTGTTTACTCATGCATATCTCCTCTATATGCAACTATTGACGCTTATTTGATATTTCATGCATATCTCCCGTATATTCCACTATAGACGGTTATTTGATATGTCATATATATCCTATCTATATGCTGTTTTTATTGAAGAATTGGTTTACATTATATATCTTCACTATATGTCAACCTGTATAACTGGGTTTGTTCATATATACATATTTTTTCCAAATGCAACTATTGATGATTTACTAATATTAGGTGCATATCTTCTCTATATGTTGAACCTTTAGTTGGTTCACAATGATCGTGCATATCTTGTCTATATGCAACGATGGACTTAACTGTACTACATGATTAGATTATTTTTTTTTTTGAGCAAACAGGAAATACATATATTAAAAGATAAGGAACATGCACAATAACTTTCTTCTTCCTGAGATCAACAGTTGCCTTCTTTGCCATCTGGTGAGCTACCTTATTCCCTTGCTTGAACTCGTGCTGGAGGATTACCTGCTTCTCTTGGTGCATTAACAACTTGCATTTGTTGACAATGTTAGCATATAGATCATTACCTTGTTGGATTGACAGGATTACCTCCGTCGAATTTGTCTCAATTTCGAGAGGGAGCATCCCCCAAGTATGAACTATTTTAAGTCTTGCTAGTAATATTTTGATCTCACCATGTAGTGACCCATGTGCATGAGCTGATTTTGGAAAGCCAACTATCCAATGACCATTAGCATTTCTGATTACTCCACCCAGGCCACAATTTTGCAAATTTTTATTGAAACTTGCATCTATGTTTAGCTTGAACCATCCCTCAGGGGGTCTATGCCATTTAATATTGATGTGGATTTTTGGAGGAATCAGAATACTATTTTCAGTTAAGAGGCAAAATTCAGTAGTCGTACCAATGATGTGGTTTATATTGATAGGGCTTTTTGGATTTTTTTTGTTGTTGTGATTCCTGTTTAACCAAATATGCCAGATAGCAAATGGGAAGAAAAGATTCCAATTTAAAAAATTGTTTTGCAGCGGGTAGTCAAAGTTTTCTAGTTGTATTAACCAATGAGCACCATGCTCCTTATAAAAGTTTTGCCATCCAAAACTGTCCCATAGATGTTTGCTGGCTTGGTAGGTGAAGAAAATATGCGTTATGGATTCTCCTATATGATCTCTACATATAGGGCAGTTGGGGTCAATATTTAGACCAATTTTAGCTAAGTATTGTCTATAGGGAATTCTGTTATGAAGGCATTGCCATAGAAAGAATTTAATCTTATTTGGGCATGTTAAATCCCAAATCCATTTAAAGTCAACGTCCCTATTGTCAGAGGGGCATTTTGCTGTCCGTCGAAACACTGCCCGTTGTGCGGCAGTCAAGTCCCCACTTGACATCAGCCTTCGACCAATTTTTCTTTCGGATTCGAGGTTTAACACTTAGAAATTATTCGAGGCAACAGAAATAAGAAGGAGACAAGCAGATTTACGGGAAACCCTTTTCTCAACCTTTTATAAAATCAATTAGAAAGGAAATTTTCGAGTTTGGCAACGTGCTGCCACCCTTGGCAGTCACCAACTCACAAAAATGCCAACACTTGCATGAATCTGCCCTATAAAAGCCCCCGCCTAAGGCCGCTCGTGTTGCCCACTCGTTTGGCAAGGCAATGGCCCATATTTTGCCATGCTCAAGCCTTAATATAAACAACCCTATGCCTATACCTTTGCTAAATTCCCTCCCTAGGTACTTAGCCCGTTTTTATGGCTGCTAGCACACATTTACATTGTGTAGTCAGCCCAAAAATATTTCCTATGTTCAGTTGACATCCCCCAACTGATAGGACATGACCCCCCATGATAAAAAACGTGTAGGACATGTCTAGAACATGCCTAAAAACGTGCAAAGACTCAGCATATAATCAGCAACTATTGGACAAGGGTAGTTGTAACCGCCCAACTGCTTCATGTGCACAACATGTGCGCATTTTCTTGGCCAGCTGCTGCCCCAATTTCGTGCCTAGGCTTGGACCAGCCCAATGCCATTATATCCAGCTGCATTGTGCCAAGCTCCAATGCCATTGTATCCAGCTGCATTGTGCTATAAATTTCCTTGCCATCGCCACGAACTTGTTTGCCGCACACCGCCTGCTGCCACAGTTGATTGTTCTTGTCAAGTCGCCCCTACTTGATCAAGTTTGCCCGTTTCCAATGCCAATGCTGATTTTAGCATCAAGTCACCAAGCCTTGATGCCCTTCCCTTTGGCAAGTCGTTTGCCTGCAATTTACTTAGGTGCCAGCCCGCTCACCTAGGTCATGGCAACACCACATTGCCAATGCCACTGCTTTGGCACTAAGCTGCCCCATTTTAGCGCCGAGGTCTTTCCCGTTTTGCCTTGTCAAGCATCCGTTCAGCCCGCCTAATTCCGTCAAGGTCTTGGCCTTTGCTTGCAAACAGCCCCTTTATATTTTTGATGTAGTCCGTCACACCAAAACCTTCAAATAGAAGCGTAGTCTGTCACACTTGCCCTTGCAACAGTTTGTTACCATCGACAACACCCGCATTGTCTTGCATGTTGATTTTACCCCGCACATAGGCCAATGGCAAGGCCATCATGCCAAAATCCTTCCCACTGCCGCGCCGCTTGCCGATCAGCTTTGTCAAGGGTCTAACAAACCACCCCAACCAGTTGAATTCGACGCCCTCGTCGAATAGATTCCCGCACATGCTGCCATTTGCAAAGATATCACAAGTTCAACACCCGTTTGAGAATTACGTTGTCCTTGCCCTCAAGTGCAACGATTTTCATTTCTCATTGCATTTCTTGCCTATCATTCCCACAGCAAATTTCAGCACGCCAACTAACAGATTCGAAAGAACCCATACTGATTTTTGGCACCCATAATCTCGAAATATCTGCATCACTGCCTTCGTTGCCTTTTCTGAATTTTCTAAGCCAAGACAGTCCCTCCACGAACAAGCACATTGACCCCTTGTCTTGCAGTCTTGTCCATGTCCGTCTCGACCTCGTCAGGAACCTGGCCCGCTCTGATACCAGTTGTCACAGGGGCGTTTTTTGTCCATCGAAACACTGCCCGTTGTGCGGCAGTCGAGTCCCCACTATACATCAGCCTTCGACCAATTTTTCTTTCGGATTCGAGGTTTAACACTTAGAAATTATTCGAGGCAACAGAAATAAGAAGGAGACAAGCAGATTAACGGGAAACCCTTTTCCCAACCTTTTATAAAATCAATTACAAAGGAAATTTCCGAGTTTGGCAAGGTGCTGCCACCCTTGGCAGTCACCAACTCACAAAAATGTCGACACTTGCACGAATCTGCCCTATAAAAGCCCCCGCCTAAGGCTGCTCGTGCTGCCCACTCGTTTGGCAAGGCAATGGCACATATTTTGCCATGCTCAAGCCTTAATATAGACAACCCTATGCCTATACCTTTGCTAAATTCCCTCCCTAGGTACTTAGCCCGTTTTTATGGCTGCTAGCACACATTTATATAGTGTAGTCAGCCCAAAAATGTTTCCTATGTTCAGTTGACATCCCCCAACTGATAGGACATGATCCCCATGATCAAAAACGTGTAGGACATGTCTAGAACATGCCTAAAAACGTGCAAAGACTCAGCATATAATCAGCAACTATTGGACAAGGGTAGTTGTAACCGCCCAACTGCTTCATGTGCACAGCATGTGCACATTTTCTTGGCCAGCTGCTGCCCCAATTTCGTGCCTAGGCTTGGACCGGCCCAATGCCATTATATCCAGCTGCATTGTGCCAAGCTCCAATGCCATTGTATCCAGCTGCATTGTGCTATAAATTTCCTTGCCATTGCCACGAACTTGTTTGCCGCACGCCGCCTGCTGCCACAGTTGATTGTTCTTGTCAAGTCGCCCCTACTTGATCAAGTTTGCCCGTTTCCAATGCCAATGCTGATTTTAGCATCAAGTCACCAAGCCTTGATGCCCTTCCCTTTGCCAAGTCGTTTGCCCGCAATTTACTTAGGTGCCAGCCCGCTCACCTAGGTCATGGCAACACCACATTGCCAATGCCACTGCTTTGGAACTAAGCTGCCCCATTTTAGCGCCGAGGTCTTTCCCGTTTTGCCTTGTCAAGCATCCATTCAGCCCGCCTAATTCCGTCAAGGTCTTGGCCTTTTCTTGCAAAAAGCCCCCTTATATTTTTGATGTAGTCCGTCACACCAAAGCCCTTAAATACAAAGCGTAGTCCGTCACACTTGCCCTTGCAACAGTTTGTTGACATCGACAACACCCGCACTGTCTTGCATGTTGATTTTCCCCCTGCACATAGGTCAATGGCAAGGCCATCATGCCAAAATCCTTGCCACTGCCGCGCCGCTTGCCGATCAGCTTTGTCAAGGGTCTAACACCTATCCACATTAGAGTCCATAATAGTGTAGCAAGTTTTGCTTGTAAAGAAGTCTTTTGTAGTTAGAGACCATATTGGGATGTCACAGTTTGATTTTCTGAGATTTGAGATGTTATCCAAGATTTCTTTGGGAAGGTTGAGGGATATATTGCAAAACCTCCAATTTTTACCATCAAAGATGTCTTTTATTTTTATTGAGTAATCCTTTCTTAATAAAGAGCCTTCTATTGATGTCCTATGACTTCCCAAATTGGGAATCCAATGGGTTTCCCAAATGTTCATGTTTGATTGTGGTGGGGCTGCCAAATAATACCTTTAGAACATAAATCCCACCTTTGAATGCTTTTCTAGAGAAATTTTTTTTTTTCTAGTGGTAGAATTATTAGCATAATTACTAATAATTAGGTTTGCCCATGGAGTGGTTGCATTAGTAAGGGTTCTCCAGGCTAGGCTAGCAAGATTGCAAAGGTTTTTTTATCTTTTGGTGTATGGAGTCCAAGGCCTCCCTTGCTTTTTGGTTGACAAATGGTGGACCATTTGATGAGGTGAATTCTTTTCCTCTCATTGGTAGTTCCCCATATGAAGTCCCTTTGTACTTTGTCAATTTTATTAAGAATTTTTGTAGGAAGTAGGGTGTATTGCATATAATGGTTAGGGATAGAGTTTAGACAAGAGAGGGAGAGTGTTGTCCGGCCAGCTATGTTGATAAAGTTCAGTTTCAAAGCCGTTAGTTTGGCTCTCATTTTGTTAATTATGGATGGATAATCCTTTCTCCGAGGGTGTTTGTTTAATATAGGAAAACCTAGATATGTGCCAAAGGAGTCACTTCACTTAATACCCAAATTATTGGTAATCTCTTTCATAAGAGTTTAGGGATGATTGTTAGAAAAGATAATTTTGGACATTCAAGTGTTGATGTTGTCACGACCCAAATCAACTAAGGGTCGTGGTGGCGCCGGACATCGCTATCAGGCAAGCCAATCAAACTACTTAATCAAATTCTCATTTAAATACTTCCGAAAATACTTCTTTTATACATTTAAAACAATACATAGTAAGTTCCTCTGAATAAATAATGAAATATTTAACAACCTTTAAAATTTATGAATAAACCCAAATACATCCTAGAACCCGGTGTCACAAGTACATGAGCAATTTCTAAGAAATAATATAATACAACGTCAGTCCGAAATACAGTGGACAGAAAATAAATACAATATACTGGAAGGGACTATACTAGCTGCGGGCCGCCTCGAACAATGCAACTCACCTAGTCCCCAAATCATCCGTGCTGCTACGCCCAGTAAGTCACTAGAGTTACATATACCTGTGCAACAAAAATGCACAGAAGTGTAGTATGAGTACAAAAACAACGTGTACTCAGTAAGTATCCCGCCTCGAAGAAGTAGAGATGAGATGGTCGACTTCGACACTTACTAAGGGTCCAATAATGTGATGTCAATAAAACATTAAATCGCGGATTTCTATAAACATGATTTTAATCCAATAGAAGGAAACAAGTGATCAATTATTTTCTTTTATAGGAAATTTCCAAAATTCGTTTTCATTATTTATCCAAATATTCTCAAGCCATGAAGGGACAACAACAACTTCAATAAGTTCAAGGCAGCAATACAAGCATGCGCAAATAACACCGTGGTACGTACGGCCCGCTCCAACAGAAATTAAACTTTGCACTGCCGAGGGTCGAACGGCGCGAACCATAGATGCATCTATTACCCCGCTCGCGAACTATCCATGCGACGTGGTCAACATAAGATAAACAATCACCCTGCTCGCGAACCATACATGCGACGCAGGTACACATAGAAATACATGCTCAGATAGCCAATTAAGAATTTATCGGGGAATATTTATTCAAATAAAAGCCACTTTCTCTTTTAACAATTTAAGAAAATGAAGTTTAATCCTTTTAGAAGTTCATCTACTAATTCAATGTCATTTAAGCATATCAAGCTGTCAATAAGGCTACAGATATTACAAATATAGCATGCTTTGGGTCCAAAACTACCCGGACAATAGCATAATAGTAGCTATGCACGGACTCTCGTCACCTCGTGCGTACGTAGCCCCCACAAATAGGAGCACATAACCAATTAACTCACCTATGGGGACAATTGCCTCTTACAAGGTTAGAAAGGAGACTCACCTCGCTCCAAAGATCCATAACCGGCATTCCACGCCCTTCCGAAGACTCTAATTGATGCACAATGCTCCAAAACTAGCCAACGGTTACGCAAATCCATTAATATATGCTCAATTATTCATTACAATCTAATTTATAGAAATTCCTAACTCCGATCGAAAACTTGACCAAAACGCCCTCGGGCCCACGTGCCCGGAATTCGAAATTTTTCGAAGATAAAGATTAGCCATGACATTAGGAACTCAAGTATATAATTTTCACTAAATTCCATACTCAATATCGTGGTCAAATTCCAAGAAATGTAAATTTCTAGGTTTTCCTCCAAAACCTCAATTTTCTACAATTCTTCAAGTCTAAATCCATATATAAACCTTGTATTTAACTCAAAGCTAGCATAAATTACTTACCTCATGACAAGTGACGAAAATGGCACCTCAAAGTTGCTCCCCATCGACTCAAATGGAAGAAAAATGGGGTTGAAATGAACTCAACCCCGAACTTTAAAAGACCTCACTGCCTTAGCTGTTTCCGCACCTGCGGTTCCTTGACCGCTTCTGCGGTCCCGCAGGTGCGGTTACAATGCCGCATCTGCAGTCCTCCCTGGGCCACCCCTCTCTTGCATCTACGACGTGCCACCCGCAGATGCGGTCCCGCTTCTGCGGAACTTTGACCGCATCTGCGGTCCTTTACAAGATGCCCTCTTACGCTTCTGCGACCACCACTCCGCAGATGCGGTCCCGCTTCTGCGGAACCTTGACCGCATCTGCGGTCCTCAAGCCTTGACCAAAAATCTGCTTCTGCGGCTCCTTTTTCCGCTTCTGCGGGGCCGCTTCTGTGGTCAACCCACCGCAGAAGCGAAAATACCAGCAACCAGACCCTTCAGCTGTCCAAAAATTCCAAACTTCAATCCGTTAGCCTTCCGGAATCCACCCGAGGCCCCCGGGACCCCAACCAATCATACCGACCAGTCCCAAAACACATTACGGACTTGCTCAAGGCCTCAAATCACATCAAACAACACGAAAATCACGAATTACGCCCCAATTCAAGCTTTATGAACTTTAGAACTTCAAACTTCTATTTCCGATGTTTAAACCTATCAAATCACGTCCCATTGACCTCAAATTTTGAACACAGGTCATATTTGACATTATGGACCTACTCCAACTTTCGGAATCGGATTCCGACCCCGATATCAAAAAGTCCACTTCAGGTCAAACTTCTCAAAATCCTTCAAGTTTCTATCTTTAGCCAAATGGCTCCAAAATGACCTACGAACCTCCGAATTCACTTCCGATCGCGCTCCCAACTCCAGAATCACCATACGGAGCTATGCTCAGACTCGGAATCCCAAGCGGACATTGATAACACTGAAATGCACTTCAAGCCAAACTTAAGAAATTTCTTCCAAAATGCTAACTTCCACAATAGGCGCCAAAACGCTCCCGGGTTATCCAAAACCCGAACCGGGCATGCGCCCAAGTCCGAAATCATCATACAACCCTGCTAGAACCTTCAGATCATGATTCCGAGGTCATTTACTCAATTCCGATCTTAGTTCATTCTTTCAACTTTAAGCTTCCGAAATAAGACTTCTCTTTCCAAATCAACTCTGGACTTCCCGAAATTCAATTCCAACCACGCGTACAAGTCATAATACTTGAAATGAAGCTGCTCATGGCCTCAGACTGCTGAACGGAGCGCTAGGACTCAAAACAGCCGGTTGGGTCGTTACATTCTCTCCCACTTAAACATATGTTTGTCCTCGAACATGCTGAAAACTACACTGAAGTAGTCTGCAATCACTGTTTAACTTCTCATGCACCTTCCCGTGCCACCACAACTCAGTTGAGCACATCAGCTCGATCGATTCTGAAGATATTCCCTTTTGTTTAAGCAAATAAACCTTAGACTCAATTCCGGTCCAACATCCGGAATTCTATGCCCGACCTGTTTCCACCATAAGATTACCATATTAATCACCACACGATGTACCCAAACATGACTGCATAACTTTGCTGAATTCACACCTTGCATCATTTTACTCACCGGACCACAATAACATTTTCTGATCAACTTAGTCAAAATCCTACTAATCCGATGCTCCCATTGCACCCCATGACATACACAGGTCTTACTCTAACCTTTACAATACCGCCACGACGGAAGAGATGTGCAAAAATTCATAACCAACTGCCGAGTCAACAAATCATTAGGTCTATACCCCTAACAAAACCCATCACCTTATTCCGAACCAAATAATGGTCTTAGATCCTTGATATACTCCATATACTCAGATTGCACTAATCTCGAATTCAATGATCTCGTCTCACCCAGTACGAACTGTTCAGGAAATAAGCCACCCAACATGAACAAAAGTCCCATATGATGCTACAATGTGCCAATAGGCTACCATATCGAACGCGATATAATGGAAAGCAAACTTTGAGAAGGAAATTCAACTACACCGCTCGCGAATCATACATGTGACGCAGTCGACGTAATTAAGCAAACACCCTGATCGCGAATCAAACATGCGACGCGGGCACACAGCTAATATAAGCTTTCCTTATAAAATAGGAAACAAAACACATAAAAACAAATATGGGGAACTGTACTCAACTTCATACTGTTGCGGCGCGCAACCCGATCCGAACAACATAACCGTGGCGGCATGCCACCCGATCCATCCGTAAGACTCGCATAAGGAGATACGCACCGAGCTAGATTGCTCATTTCAATATTGTATCGAATATTGGTCACAAGCACACTAAGTGCATAATTCCATCCCTGGGGAGACATATAGCGCCAGAAGCCACAAAACTCAAGCACAGCTGAGGTGCGATATGCGATTTGAAATCTCAAAAGTCATCCTGCTCATATAACATCATCTCTTCGTGGAGCCTCAACACATAAGGAATTCACCAAGCCATCTCACAACTCGCACGGCGCAATACGTCATTACATGAAATAGCTTATGACAAAATAACACCCCGACTACTCCTCCATTAAGGAGCGCTGTGTTGAAATGAACACATCTGGCCTAATATAGAGCCCATATTTACATTTAAATCCATCCACCGACCTTAAGTCGACCCTGACCGTACCAAACTAGGCAAATGACCCTTCAAAGGTCCATACTAACTTCCTTTTTCTCATAGCACACAAGAACAACTATCACAACAGGAGAAATCCTCCGCAATCCACAACCCAATAAACTGAGTGCCCTCCAGGCATCCATTCTCAAATCAACGATATCATCACAACCTTCATACTTGGTTTGAGTCTTTAATCAATCTAGTGACTACCTGCCACACTTATACAGTCTTCCTGTGGGACACACTCCCACAACCTACCATAACAAATAACTGGGTCGTATCTCCAAACCACCGGCCGTACTAACGCTGAAAAGCGATCAAGAATCATTAACCAGGATGCAAAGCCCTTTTTACAAAACACCGATCTCAGGTGACGCTGAAGACAATACCAACATACCTTAAACATCGAAACTTCTTCCCTGCTCATCCGAGCTCGTGACATCCTTGTTGACACCGAACTGCTACCTTGATCTTCACTTCAAATTCCGTACCACTCACTGCACCGAACATGCCAATATACGGTAGGACTCGTTTTTCATCATAGCTTCGGAACCATTGTTAGATTAACACTTCATCATAATAAACTTTCCATTTAACTCACTTCAGGAGAACCATTTCGACACACAGGTGAATTCTTATAATCGCAGAATATGCAAGTCTCTAAGTAGTGGTCTAAGCCACCATAGCCCTTCCGAGACCCGCCTACACCTGACAGGCCATAACAGTAGAATACTTCTGAATAACATTAATTACGGCGGCCGACAAGCCTCGCACGCACCGTCACAATTCCCTTGCATAACTTGATCACGCTGAAAGCACTGATCATTACCAGCAACATGCCAATTCGACTATGGCTAACCGATCCCTCTTCTTCCAATTTGTCCTTGATTGCCATAGAAACAATGATAACACCATTCAACACTTAATACACTCCAACCGCACTCTTCCCGAGTGACCCTGAATCACGAGATCATGCTGTCTCAAATCCCACGTACTATTTCGTACCTCCCAATTGCTACATCGCAAGTCAAAACATCATAGAACATTCTGTGCCTCTTCTCATAGGTTTCTATCAAGCTTGATTCTTAACCGTACCTATAGGCTCAAAATCATTAGGCATCACACTTTATCTTTTGAATTCACTAGGACCGTTGTTGAGAGCCACTCGCTCTGACTTGGCCCCGAATATAATCAATTCCATAAATCTTCTAGCACATGAATACCCCATTGGTGAAGCACCTGGCAGAATCATTCCCTTGGAACTCGCATCTTTACAAAGCACCATCCTGAATCCTTCCCCGAGTCTGAACATGGGCCAATAAGGCCAACGATAGCCCACCTTTAATAATTCCTTTGCTCAAATTACCACCTATGTTCTTTTCCCGTAGCTGAGATAACCCATCAATATGCTAAAAATCAGAAACCTTGCAAGTAATTAACCATGGAACCCCATCATAGGCGGTGGGACTCTCCCACTTAGCTCGAAGCCACTATTACACAACTCTGCAATTTACCAGGATTCTTGATCTCCTATTGACATAACCTTGTGCAATCAACTGCCAAAATTCTCGATCTCTTACTGTAGAAACCCCGTTTTTATACTCTGAATCATCAACAACATTCGCACGACTGATCCCTTTGCTGTATAACCCATAGAATTTTCCGCAGAAGCCTTGCCAACCACGCGACCGCTAAACTGCTCACAGGAGTAACCCACCTGTATAAATCACTCCCCGACATCTTCCAACGCTGATGTACGAGGTACAATCACTACGACATCAATAAACCCATCTTGAGTCCGAGCTCACTCTCCAGCTGCACAAGTCCATTCATCCCTCGTGGACATCAATTAAATGCGCGGCAACATTCTTCCAATTCAAAGTTATGTTGTATCTTTCTTCATTCAAGCAGCTCCTTCCCGTTATATCAAATCTCCTGCTGCATGATAGCCCATACTTCAAATTAAATCCGTAGACCCCAATCACCAATCACTAATATCCTCAAATCACTCCAAACTCTCCTTAAGGTACGTGTTCATCCCACTGCAAAGCCCATATTCAACTCCGCCACTCTCCCACTTTGGCGGAACTCATCCCTTAATCGACTACTCGACCCTTGGCCTCTTATACTCGGCCTTCTAGAAATTTTAGTCACCGCCTGACACTTCCCACATATCTTTCCTCATCCTTTGCTGCTCAGTTGCTACCTTAAATGAAATCTATCTTCGTGGCACTTGAACCCACAATTGCTGCTAACTACACCTTTTGGAAGATCACCTTCCTCATATCGTCGACATTAGAAGCACTGATTCAACCGAGAACTACCGCACCCTGCGATATCTGACAGCCGCATTTTCAATACTGTTTCACAATAGCTTGCCCCAAAGGCGAATTGTAGAAGGTCATAACACCGACAAACTCAGTACGTTCAATAAGGACAATGACACCCCACCATATAAGAAAGAAAACTCCACCATGCTCATAATTACCAAGTCTCACTACTTCCACTAGCCCACGTCTGACCATCCTTAGTCCGATTGCCTTTCCCCTCCCGAGAACAAAATACTGAATCTCTTGATTATGCACTGAGTAAACTTCCCTTCAAGTCATTCACTGCCCCGACACGTAGGCAATTGTCCTACCATCATATCAATACTGCGGAACAATAATTCATAAGCATCATGGCAACTTGTGCCTAGCCTCAGAGCCCTAAGAAGCACCGCTACTGGGCTGAAACAATAAGATATTCTTCCATAAGCGACGATAATAATCCGATCAGCTATACCGGGAGAAACATCCCGTATCGCATCTGTAGTACCATTACGGTCCTTCACTTCTCGATTTATAACAAGCGTTTCGCGTCGCATAAGATTGAGTAGGAAGGAACAAAGGCATAAGACTCACAGGAATCAAATTGCACGATAAGGAATCAAGAAGGGAAGTACTCCTAACAGTCCTGCAGCCTCCCGAGGATAAGTACAGATGTCTCTGTACCGATCCGCGAGACTCTACTAGACTTGCTCATGACTCGTGAGACCCTAGGAACCTAGTGCTCTGATATCATGTTGCCACGGCCCAAAATCCACTAAGGGTCGTGATGGCGCCGGACACTGCTGTCAGGCAAGCCAACTAAAATACTTAATTGGATTCCATTTTTAACAATTTGAAAACCAAAAATCATAGGTAAAAGGATAACTGCTTAAATTAAAATTAAATAATAAGCAATTAATACAAAGTATTTCAAAATCCATCCTAGAACCCGGTATCACAAGTGCATGAGTGATTTCTAAGAAATAATATAAGACAACATCCATCCAGAATACAGTGGACAAAAAGTAAATACAATATACTGGAAGGGACTATACTAGCTGCGGGCCGCCTCGAATAATGCAACTCACCTAGTCCCCAAATCATCCGTGCTGCTACGCCCAGTAGGCCACTAGAGTTACATATACCTGTGCAACAAAAATGCACAGAAGTGTAGTATGAGTAAATAAACAACGTGTACTCAGTAAGTATCCCGCCTAATCTCGAAGAAGTAGAGACGAGATGGTCGACTTCGACACTTACTAAGGGTCCACTAATGTGATGTCAATAAAACATTAAATCGCGGATTTCTATAAACATGATTTTTAATCCAATAGAAGGAAAAAAGTGAACGATTATTTTCTTTTATAGGAAATTTCCAAAATTCCTTTTCATTATTTATCCAAATGTTCTCAAGCCATGAAGAGGCAATAACAACTTCAATAAGTTCAAGGCATCAATACAAGCATGCGCAAATTACACCGTGGTACGTACGGCCGCTCCAACAGAAAATAAACTGTGCACTGCCGAGGGTCGAACGGCGCGAACCATAGATGCATCTATTACCCCGCTCGCGAACTATCCATGCGACGCGGTCAACATAAATAAACAATCACCCTGCTCGCGAACCATATATGCGACCCAGGTAAACATAGAAATACATGCTCAGATAGCCAATTAAGAATTTATCGGGGAATATTTATTCAAATAAAAGCCACTTTCTCTTTTAACAATTTAGGAAAATGAAGTTTAATCCTTTTAGAAGTTCATCTACTAATTTAATGTGATTTAAGCAATTCAAGCTGTCAATAAGGTTACAGATATTAAAAATATAGCATTTTGGGTCCTAAACTACCCGGACAATAGCATAATAGTAGCTACGCGCGGACTCTCGTCACCTCGTGCGTACGTAGCCCCCACAAATAGGAGCACATAACCAATTAACTCACCTATGGGGACAATTCCCTCTTACAAGGTTAGAAAGGAGATTCACCTCGCTCCGAAGATCCATAACCGGCATTCCACGCCCTTCCGAAGACTCTAATTGATGTACCACGCTCCAAAACTAGCCAACGGTTACACAAACGGTTACACAAATCCATTAATATATACTCAATTATTCATTACAATCTAATTTATAGCAATTCCTAACTCCGATCGAAAAGTTGACCAATACGCCCTCGGGCCCACGTGCCCGGAGTCCGAAATGTTTCGAAGATAAAGATTACCCATGACCTTAGGAACTCAAGTATATAATTTTCACTAAATTCCATACTCAATATCGTGGTCAAATTCCAAGAAATGTAAATTTCTAGGTTTTCCTCCAAAACCTCAATTTTCTACAATTTTCCAAGTCTAAATCCATGTATAAACCTTGTATTTAACTCAAAGCTAGCATAAATTACTTACCTCATGACAAGTGACGAAAATGGCACCTCAAAGTTGCTCCCCATGGACTCCAATGGAAGAAAAATGGGGTTGAAATGAACTCAACCCCGAACTTTAAAAGACCTCACTGCCTCAGCTGTTTCCACACATGCGGTTCCTTGACCGCTTCTGCGATTCCGTAGGTGCGGTTACAATGCCACATCTGCGGTCCTCCCTGGGCCACCCCTATCTCGTTTCTGCGACGTGCCACCCGCAGACGCGGTCCCACTTCTGCGGAACTTTGACCGCATCTGCGGTCCTCTCCAAGATGCCCTTTTCCCCTTCTGCGACCACCACTCCGCAGATGCGAATCCGCTTCTGCGGAACCTTGACCGCATCTGTGGTCCTCAAGCCTTGACCAAAAATCCGCTTCTGCGGCTCCTTTTTCCGCTTCTGAGGGGCCGCTTCTGCGGTCAACCCACCGTAGAAGCGAAAATACCAGCAACCAGACCCTTCAGCTGTTCAAAAATTCCAAATTTCGATCCGTTAGCCACTCGGAATCCACCCGAGGCCCCCGGGACCCCAACCAATCATACCGACCAGTCCCAAAACACATTACGGACTTGCTTGAGGCCTCAAATCACATCAAACAACATGAAAATCACGAATTACACCCCAATTCAAGCTTTATGAACTTTAGAACTTCAAACATCTATTTCCGATGTTTAATCCTATCAAATCACGTCTGATTGACCTCAAATTTTGCACACAAGTCATATTTGATATTACGGACCTACTCCAACTTTCAGAATCAGATTCTGACCCCGATATCAAAAAGTCCACTTCCGGTCAAACTTCTCAAAATCCTTCAAGTTTCTATCTTTAGCCAAACTGCTCCAAAATGACCTACGTACCTCCGAATTCACTTCTGATCGCACTCCCAACTCCAGAATCACCATACGGAGCTATTCCAAGACTCGGAATCCCAAGCGGACATTGATAACACTGAAATGCACTTCAAGCCAAACTTAAGAAATTTCTTCCAAAATGCTAACTTCCACAATAGGCGCCAAAACGCTCCCGGGTTATCCAAAACCCGAACCGGGCATGCGCCAAAGTCCGAAATCATCATACAACCTTGTTGGAACCTTCAGATCCTGATTCCGAGGTCGTTTACTCAAAATTCCGATCCTAGTTCATTCTTTCAACTTTATGCTTCCGAAATAAGACTTCTCTTTCCAAATCAACTCTGGACTTCCTGAAATTCAATTCCGACCACGCGTACAAGTCATAATACTTGAAATGAAGCTGCTCATGGCCTCAGACTCCTGAACGGAGCGCTAAGACTCAAAACGACCGGTCGGGTCGTTACAGATGCATTGCCCCGAGAGATTACAAAAAAGATCTAAGACTTTTTGGATTGCATGGCACGATTTCATATTTGCTTTAGCCATGAGGGTGAGATCATCCGCAAAGAAAAGGTGGGAAAAATTGGGACTTTTATTGCCTATGGTAATTGGATCCCAATTGCTAATATCAACTTGATGGTTTATTAACTTGTCAACATTTCAAGACAAAGAATGAAGATGTAAGGGGATATAGGATCCCCTTCCCTAATTCCCCGACTTGGTTCAAAAAATAGTACTAACAGATCCATTAACTAGAACAGCTATGGAACTTATTGAGATGCAGTTTAAGAGGAGTTTTTTAAATTTTTGAGGGAAATTGAAGTATGTTAATGTGTAATGGACAAATGACCATTCCAACCGGTCAAAAGCTTTCTCTAAGTCAATTTTAAGGAGCAAGTGACTTTGTTTTTCTTTAAGTTTATGGATTTTTGAAACTAGTTCCTGAATGATACTAGCATTGTCAGATGCCTTTCTATTCTTTATAAAACTAGCTTGAAAAGGACTAATAAGATGTTCAAGGAAAGGTTTGAGTCGATTTGCTAGGATTTTAGTGATTAATTTGTAAATGGTGTTACAAAGGCCAATAGCTCTACAAATTTTAATGTTGTTGGCATTGAGGATTTTTGGATTTAGGCAGAGGTAAGTTTTGTTAAGGCTTTGGGGGATATCCTGATTCCTAAAAATGTCATGACACAAGTTTGTAAAGGAGGGTCCTATAATATCCCAGTATTTTTGGAAACAGAAAGGGTGGAGGCCATCCGGACCAGGCGCTTTGAAAGGTTTAAAAGAGAAAAGAGCCTTTTTGATTTCAATATCAAGCAAGGGGTTATCTAGAGAATTAAGGTTTAAAGAATTTTGAGAGATGATTTTTAGAGGACTAACCCGACTTGCTTTGTTTTGAGATGTGGTAAAAATATTAGTGAAATAAATACGGACATGGGAAATGACTAGATGAGGATCATTGATCCAATTTCCTTCCTTATCTTTAAAGAAGTTAATTTTATTTCTTCTTTTTCTATTGGAGGCAGAGATGTGAAAAAACTTAGCTTTGGTATCTCCCTCATTTAGCCACATATCCTTAGATCTAAGCTTCCAATAGTCTTCTTCGAGTTTGAGCAAGTCATTGTAATCCCTTTTTAGATTAGTTTCTAGGGTTTGGAGGAAAGTACTATAAGGATAATGCCTAGTGTTTTGAATTCCATGAAGGCAGGCTAGGAGCTTTTTTTTTTTTTCCCATTATATCACCAAAGGTTTTTTGTTTCCAAACCTTAACTTTTTCTATGAAGACATGGCTAGCCCTATTATAGTCGGTATTTGCCTAATTGTTTTGAACTAAAGGTTTGAATTCTGGATGCTTGCACCAGAAAGTCTCAAGCCTAAAGGGTTGCTTGTGGAGAAAATTATTTTAAGGAATTAATTCTACTAGGATAGGGTTATGGTCCGTATGGGTCTTAGGATGGTGTATAATAGAACTTTTTGCAAAGAGATTAATCCAATCCTCATTTCCTAATACCTTATCAAGCCTTTCCATAATGAGACCCTTATTTTTATGTCTATGATTGGACTAAGTATATTTACAACCCTTAAAACCTAAGTCAACTAAGTTGCAATTGTTAATTTTTGAGCATAGATAATTAGCCCTATTGTCATTTATAGACTTGCCACCAAATTTCTCATTTGAGCCTAAAACATCATTAAAATCTCCCCCCAATAGCCATGGACCATTATAATTTTTATCTAATATTATCAAGATTATCCCACATCAAATTCCCACTAAGCATATTTGTACTAGCATAAATAGCACTAAAAAGCCAATATTTACGTGTAAGAGTTACCTTAATTGTTGCCAAAGTCCTGGACAGTCACAATTTGGTGGTTATATAGCACGACTATACCTCCTGCTTGGCCTTCCGCTGGCACTTCTATCAATTCTGTGAACCCAAAATCATCCAGCAACTCCACATGGTTTCCCATTCTTGTTTCTAACAGTGCCACCATGCAGGCCTATGAGTATCTACCATTTCCCTAAAGTTCCTCCTGAAATTATCATTGTTCCCTCCCCTTATGTTCCAGATAATGATATTTGTAGGTCGATTCATTAAGATATTAAGATTAGAGTTTGTTGGATCCCCATTTTCCCTCACTGCCCCTAGGACTGGGTTCCTTCTCAAGAATGGAACTAGGATCATGGCTCTGTTGCCCACTGTTGGATCCTGAGGTGGTCTTATGTCCATCGAGCATTTGTATAATGCTAGTGGGCAACTGAGCACGTGCCTCTTCTCTTGCCTCTCTGTGAAGAGAAAAACTTTTACTCCGTCGAGTCTTGAGATTTCTAGGACTCTTTCTAAGAGTAGATTGAGGGGTTCCTCCTCCCCCTCCATTTCTGCTTCTACTAGTTCTGGTACCTGCACTTGGTTGTGGGGTGGAGATGGAGGTTGTTAATGAGGTGGTGGTACTGGTGGCTCCTGGGCTGGCTGAGGTTGTTCCCATGGCAGGAATATGGGATTCAGCTGAGTTAAAGTCTCCGGCATGAAGAAGGGCATGTCCAGGAGAGCATTCTGTGGATAGATTGGATTGAAGTATGGAGCTAAGTTTCATTGGTTCCTCATTGCATGGACAAGCTGGGGGTTTACTGAGGGTGCTAGGGGTTGAAGGATATCGTTGAGCCAAGCCTGATTAAGGTAGTTGTTCATGGCCAACCTCATGCCTTCTGACACTAGTTGGGCTAGGTATTGAGTGTCATGAAGAATGATGATCAAGTCCTGACCATTTATCTGCATGTTGAACGAGCATGCATGGCCCATCAGGCCCATCTCCATCCATGACACATGTTGGTAGTCCTATGCTTGTGGTGGTTGAACGTAAATTATTTGTGGGTTCTCTTGTTGAGGTGTAGAGGTGGAAGATTTTCCATGGCAATTATGTGTTGGCGAAGAATTTGAAGGAGTCTGTGTCTCCTCCTTAGAGATGATGGTATACTGGGCATTATGGATAGGGTTTTGGATACTTAAAGGGTGGTTGATAGAGTAATAATTGGAGTTGCCTTTTGCATGGTGTTTGAGTCCCCAAGGTCGAGTTTTATAGGCTTATCTTCCATATCCTTTGCGTGCTCAAGGTTGGCGAACATTTGTCCAACATTTTCTTTTGCATTTGCCATATGGATGGCATGCTTAGGGGAGGAGAGATTATCAGATCTTGAGGGAAGATGTGGCTTGAGGTTTTGGGAAATCGTAGGTTTTTTACTAAATTGCCTGTTAGTAAGGTTATTTTTGACAGTTCCATTACCTTTATTAGTAAGGGTAGTGTTGTCAATTAGATAGTTGTCTTGCATGGCAATAATCCTAATGTGATTAGTAGTAGTAATAGGGGAAGACACGTTGATTTCCAACATGTCGATGTCCTTGTTAGATGAGGACATTTGTTCAATTGCATGACAATTATTGTTATTTTCTTTCAAAAAATTTCCTCCCTTGGTGGTTTTTTCCAAAACCATCGGCTCCTCACTTAGAAGGGAAAAGTTGTTTTTTGTTGTCAAGTTGGATTGCTCTTAAACCATAATGGCCGTAGATTTTGAATTGTTTGTATGTAATGAAGGAGAAGCATTCTTATGATCTTTAGATTTATATTGCAAGAATTGTGTATCTAAATACTTACCAGTGTTGGCATTGAACAATTTAACAGAGATACCAGGGCCATTGGCATTTTTGATCGGATTTGCATTGGTGTGTTTTTTATTACCTGTAGCACATTGTTGCCTACATTTAGCAAAAGAAACTATTTTTCATTCTTCCTGATTCTCCTCTGCCTTTGTTGTTATTGATTGCTCCATGTTTGGTTCCTCATTATATTTGGTTTTATGGGTGATGTAAGTACATTGTTTTTCTATGTGTCCTAGTTGTCCACAGTTTTTACAAAGGAAATTTTCTCCTTCATAATGGATTACTTGTTTGTGGTGGCCAACATAGAGAAAGGGTTGGATTGGGATTTGCAACGGGAGTTCCACACATAGTCTTGCATATCGACCCCACAAGGTGGTTGATGTACAAACGTCTATTTTTAGTAACCGGCCAATCGCATTACCAATTTTTTCCACAATTTTCCCATCGTAAAATTCAGTAGGCAATTGAGGGAGTCCAACCCATACTGCCGAATTAGTTACTTTTTCTTTAGTAGCAATAAAATATGGCTTCCATCTTGTAATGGAGAGAAAGTGTCCGTTGATGAACCAAGGCCATTGTTATATAGCTTTATCCATATTTTCCTTTATCTTGAATTTAATGATGTAGTAGTCTTCTCCGAGATCAATCAATTGGAAGTCTTCTGTTGGCCTCTATAGTTCATGAATTTTTTTCTGTAAGCAGTGGTGTAACATGTGTTTGCCCACTAATTTCACAATGATGGAATTCTTCCATGGCTCGTAAATTTATTGCTACTCTTCGTCTGTGAGTGAGATGAATTTAATACCCCGTGTGTGAGTTAATGTTGTATGACCAACCATATGATCTTCTGAGCCAATATTTGGGAATTCTATTGTGGGTTGACTGTCACTAGGTGTAAAGAGCATCAGATTTGAAATGCTTAACGTTTCTTTGAAGGTTGGTTTGATCGCAAGATTATTTGGTTTGGGAGTATGTTGATCAATGTCTGGGGGTTTGGGTGGTATTGTGTTTTGAGATGCATAAGGTTGGGAACCCATTAATTCTTCTTTTCGCCTCATTGATTGAATCTCCTTTTACATGATTAGATTCTTTTTTTTAGCAAATAGGAAAATATATATATATTAAACGTTAAGGAACATGCATTACATGCGATTTGTAGTTTGTGTCACATAGGACACTTTGATTACCTAAGCTTGCTAGAATATTACAAGCATCATATGATAAGAGTTTTTCAAAAACATATTGTTCTAATACATCATGTTCTACTAGGATTTTAACATCTGCTGGAGGATCAACAAAAACTTTCTTCTTCTTCCTTGCATTAGCGATTCCCATGTGTGCTAGCTGGTGAGCTATCTTATTCCCTTGCCGAAATTCGTGCTGGAGGATTACCTGCTTGTGTTGGTGCATTAACGACCTGCATTTAAGGATAGTGTTAGCATATAGATTATTTCCTTGTTGGATTGACAGAATTACCTCCGTGGAATCCGTTTCAATTTGAAGTGGAAACAAACCCCACTTGTGGGCAGTTTTTAATCCTTCTAGTAGGGCCTTGATTTCAGCTTGTAGACAATCGTTTGTATGAGCAGATTTGTTATAGCCAACAATCCAGTCGCCCTTAGTATTCCTGATTACTCCACCTAGGCCACAAATTTTCATGTTTTTGTGGAAGCTAGCATCAATATTTAGTTTAAACCATACTATTGGAGGTTTATGCCATCTAACCCTAATATGAAGCTTTGGAGATGGTAGCATATTTTTTTCACTTAAAAGGCGAAATTCAATAGCTCTATCCATGATGAGATTACTGTTTATAGGGATAGTGATATTATTTTGGTTGTTACTATTTCTATTAATCCAAATATACCAAATAGCAAAAGGGAAGAAAAGATTCCAATTTAAAAAAAATTTGTTGAGGAGGTAGTTAAAATTTTTTAATTGGATTAGCCAGTGTTCACCATACTCCCTATAAAAATTTTGCTATCTAATGGTTTCCCAAAGATGTTTGCTTGCTTGGCACTTAAGGAAGATATGAGTAATAGATTCATCTATATGATTTCTACATATAGGGCAATGAGGGTCTACATTAAGACCAATATTAGCCAAATATTGTCTACAAGGAATTCTATTATGAAGATATTGCCAAAGAAAAAATTTGAGTTTGTTAGGGCATGGCAAGTCCCAAATCCAGTTAAAATCCATATCATTACTCCCATTAGTGTTTATTAAGGAGTAGCAAGTTTTGCTTGTGAAAATTCATTTTGTATTGAGGGACCAAATAGGGATATCACTATTAGGACTTTTAACAAGGATTTTTGTTTTTTATATGGAGTCCTTGATATCATCGGGAAGATTAAGGGATATATTAGTAAAGTGCCACTTTTTGCCATCAAAGATATCTCTTAGTTTTTAGGAATAGTCATTTTTTTATAAAGGGCCTTCTATTGTGTTTCTAATGCTTCCCAGGTTAGGGATCCAATTGATCTCCCAAATATTCATGTTAGAGCGATGATGAAGTTTCCAAGTGATACCTTTGGAACATATTTCCCACCCCTTTCGAATACTTTTTCATATAAAAGAAGTATTCCTAGTGTTATAAATGTTTGCATAGGCAGTAATGATAAGTTGAGCCCATGGGGTGGTAGGGTTTGTAATGGTTCTCCAAGCTAAATTAGCAAGATAAAAAATGTTTTTATCCTTTGCTTTATGGAGACCCATGCCTCTAATGCTTTTAGGTTGGCAAACGGTCGACCAATTAATGAGGTGAATTTTTCGCTTCTCATTTGTAGAACCCCATATGAAATCCCTTTGAATCTTATCAATTTTTTTGAGGATGTTCATAGGAAGGAGGGTAAATTGCATGTAGTGGTTAGGAATTGAGTTTAGACAGAAAAGAGAGAGAGAGTTGTCAGGCCTGCTATATTCAGAAAATTTATTTTCCAAGCTGTTAATTTGGCTCTTATTCTTTCAATGATGAATTGATAATCTTTTGGTCTAGGGTATTTATTAAGGATAGGAAAGCCTAGATAAGTACTAAAGGAATCACTTTTTTTAATAGTAAGAATATTGGTAATTTCATTAGTAAGATTTTGAGGACAATTTGTGGAGAAAATAATTTTTGACTTGGTAGTGTTAATACTTTGGCCTGAGAGATTACAAAATAGGTCTAGGCCTTTTTGAATTGTATGGCTTGATTTCAAATTGGCTCTGGCCATTAAAGTAAGATAGTCAGCAAAGAATAGGTGAGAGAATTTGGTACCTTTTTTTCCTAAGGTAATTGGATCCCAATTTCTAACATCAACTTGGTAATTTATATAACATGACAACATTTCAAGACAGAGGATGAATATGTAAGGAGATATAGGATCACCTTGCCTGATTCCCCGGCTTGGTTGAAAAAAAGTAGTAATAGAGCCGCTTACTAGAACAGCTATAGAGCTAGTTGAGATGCAATTTAAGAGGATTTTCTTAAATTTTGGAGGGAATTTGAAGTAAGTTATGGTGTGGTGCACAAAAGACCATTCTAAACGGTCAAAGGCTTTTTCAAGGTCAATTTTGAGGAGCATATGACCTTGTTTCCCCTTTAACTTATGAGATTTTGAAATAAGTTCCTGAATGATAATAGCATTATCTAAAGCCCTTCTATTTTTTATAAAGCTAGCTTGGTAGGGGCTAATAAGTTGGTCAAGGAAAGATTTAAGTCTATTTGCAAGGATTTTTGTGATTACTTTATAAATGGTATTGCAAAGACCAATGGGTCTAAAAAAATTTATGTTATTGGCATTGGGTATTTTTGGGATAAGGCATAAGTAAGTTTTATTAAGTTCATGGGGGATCTCTTGGGCTCTAAAAATGTCATGGCACAAGTTTGTGACTGAGGGTCCTATCATATCCTAATACCTTTGAAAAAAGAACGGATGCAAGCCGTCTAGTCCAGGCGCTTTAAAGGGTTTAAAGGAGAAAATGGCCTTTTGAATCTCAATACTAAGAAGGGGGTCATCAAGGCTATTGAGGTTTAAGGCATTTTGGGAGATATTTTTTAGGGGACTAATCCTAATAGAATTCTTGTGAGAGGTGGTCAAAGTAGTGGTAAAGTAGTGACAAACGTGGGAGGTGACTAGATGAGAATCGTTGATCCAATTTCCTGCATCATCTTTAAAGAAATTGATCCTATTTCTTCTTTTTCTATTGGTTGCCGAGATGTGAAAGAATTTGGTATTTGCATCTCCCTCGTTGAGCTACATAACTCTTGACCTTAGCTTCCAGTAATCCTCTTATATTATTAGAAGGTCATTGTAGTCCTTTTTTAGGTTAGTTTCTAGGTTTTGGAGGAAAATACTATAAGGGTAATGTTTGGAATTTTGAATACCTTGTAGCCGGGCTAGTATTTTCCTTTTTTTTCCCATTATATCACCAAAAGTTTGTTGTTTCCAAACATTGACTTTTTCTATAAACAAATTGCTAGCCCTATTATAATCATTATTAGTCCAATTATCCTGGACTAGGGTTTTGAAACTAGGGTGTTTACACCAGTTGGTTTCAAGTCGAAAAGGAGGCTTATAATGAAAATTATTTTTAGGGATTAATTCCACTAAAATGGGGTTGTGATCCGAGTGGGTTTTAGGCAGATGTATTGATGATAGGCTATAATTATGTATTTTAGTCGATTATTACACTCAAATTTACTGCACTTTGATTGAGTTTGAGCTTTAATCGCTAATGTCTTGCACTAACGGTGTGTTTTATGCCTTGTATGAGTGATTCCGAGCTATATAGATGTTATGGAATGAATTCAAGTGATTTGGAGCTTTAAAGTCTGAGTAAAAGCTCAAGGAATTAAGCCGGAATCGTGTTTGGGGGTCAACGGATGATAGTTAGAGCGAACGAAAAATCGAGTAGGCATATTGCGCACTGTCTAGCAAATGGATATAACTTTTTTTTCAGAACTCCATTTGGTCCCCACAATATATGGCTTGAAAACTAACTCAAAGGGCTACAACTTTCATGTTTTACATTTTTCCAAGTTCCAAACGGAACGGGGCGAAACGCGCAGGATTTGAGCCAAAACAAACGAAATCGGGAAAAAGGGTCAGTTGGGCGCCACAGGCAGCGCCTGGCACCACCTCTGGCGCCGAAAATAGTGTGCACAAATAATGGGGCGCCGTGGAGGGCGCCTGGCACCGGGCTAGGCGCCGGTGACGTGAAATGTCTCCTATTTCACCCGGGACAAGGTTATTTCGGCCCTAGACCTACCCAACACGTATAAAAGCAAGACTAAACCTATTTTTGAAGGGGGAGACGCCACTTTGGAGTAATAACACACACGGGATTGTGAGGAAGCGGAGAATTCTCAGTTTTCTTCATCTTTTTCTAGTATTTTCAATTGATTCAACAATTATGCAATTGTTTAATTACATTATGAGTGGCTAAACACCCATTGTTCTGGGGTTGTGATTTAGCCATGAATATTGTTGTTTGATATTAACTTAACCTTGATTATAATTCACCAACATATGGTTGTTTCTTCAATTATGTGTTTAATTGCTTAATTGTCTGGCCAGCAGTTAGGATATATTTACTATCTATGCTATGCTTGGGAAAGCCGTGTTTAGATTAGAGAAGAATTAAAGAGAGCATGATCTTAACCCTTAGGGGTAGCGGATTTGTGGTTAGTATAGGAATATACCTAGTCACCGTGCTTAATTAAATATCGTAATCTTAATGCGTTCTTAACAGATTGATTTCATAGGAATATAGGAGTTAATCTATTGAGAATAGGTGAGTAGTACTTCGGGAGAAGGCTATGAGAGCATTTATCGATTAATTAGCAACCATGAGTTAATTGTATGAAGGGGAGAGTTAATTAGAACACAATACGATTGGTGAATTGATCACAACCCTGGAATACTTGTCTCTACTTAATACACAACAATTAACTCGTTATTTGATAATTTAGTTATTATTTAGAATCGTAGTATAGTATAATCATATTATTGGACTTTGGTTTTAGCTAGAATTTTTGTGATTTAGTGAGCAGTTTACCCAAGTCTCTGTGGATTCGACACTCAAATTATCACTTGTCGACCATGTATACTTGCGTGTGCGTTTGGGAGCAACATGTATAATAGAACTTTTAGGAAAAAGATTAATCCAATCCTCATTGCCTAACACTTTATCCAATCTTTCCATAATCAAACCCATATTCTTGTGTCTATGGTTTGACCAAGTGTATTTACACCCTTTATAACCTAAATCAATTAAATTACAATTATTAATCTTAGACCAAAGATATTTTGCCCTACTATCTTTTATACCATTGCCACCAAATTTTTCGTTTGAGCAGAAAACAGCATTGAAATCTCCTCCTAATAACCAAGGCCCATTGTAACTTTTGCTAATGCTTTCAATATTATCCCACATCTTATTCCTATTAAGCAAATTTGTACTAGCATAAATAGCACTAAAAAGCTAGTTTTGACGTATAGGGGTTACCTCAATCGTAGCATGAATCTCCTAATCACTTCGAACAAAATTTTGAATGGTGACAATTTCATGATTGTACAAGACCACAATCCCACCAGCCTGACCTTCAGTTGGCACTTCTATGAACTTCGTAAAACCATAATCATCCAGTAGCTTCATGTGGTTTCCCATCCTAGTTTCTAATATGGCTACCATGCAGGGTCTATGTGTGTCCACCATTTCCCTGAAGTTCCTCCTAAAGTAATCATTGTTCCCTCCCCTATGTTCCAAATGATAATGTTAGTAGGTCGATTCATGGAGATATTAAGGTTTAAGTTGGCTGGATTCCCATTCTCCCTCACTTCCCCTAGTACTGGGTTCCTCCTTAATGATGGAACTAGGATCATGGCTCGATTGCCCACAGTCGGATCCTGAGGAGGTCTTATGTCCATCGAGCATTTGTATAATGTTAGAGGGCAACTCATAATGTGCCTCTTCCCTTGCCTCTCCGAAAAGAGAAACACTTTTACTCCGTCGAGACTTGAGATTTCTAAGACTCTTTCTAAGAGTAGGTTTAGGGGTTCCTCCTCCTCCTCCATTTCTGCTTCTACTGGTTCTGGCACATGCACTTGATTGTGGGGTGGAGAGGGAGGTTGTTGTGGTATCTGTGGCTCTTGGACTGGTTGAGGTTGTTCCCATGGAAGAAATATAGGGTTCAGTTGAGATAGATTTTCTGGCATGAAGAAGGGCATGTCCATTAATGCATTTTGAGGATAGATTGGATTGAAATGTGGAGGAAGGTTCCACTGGTTCCTCATTGCATAAACCAGTTGGGGGGTTCACTGATGGTGCTAAGGGATGAAGGATGTTATTGAGCCATGCCTGATTGAGGTAGTTGTTCATGGCCAACCTCATGCCTTCTATCACTAGCTGGGCTAGGTACTGGGTGCCGTGGAGGATGATGATCGAATCCTGGCCATTTATATGGACATTGAACGAGCATGCATGGCCCATCAGGCCCATCTACATCCATGACACTGGTTGATAGTTTTGAGCTTGAGGTGGCTGAACATAAATTATTTGAGGGTTTGCTAGTTGAGGGTGTAAAGGTGGAAGGTTTTCCATGGTGATTCTGGTGAGTTTCGGGTGGTCTCGGGTGAGTTTCGGATGGTCGATCGGACCAATCTTGGCATTTTGAGTTGCAGATTTTGCTGTCTTGATGATGCAGAGTATTTGTGCTTCGCGATCGCAGGTGTGGTGTCGCGATCGCGTAGAAGCTTTTTGGGAGGCAGGTGAATTACTCTTCGCGTTCGCGATGTGTGGGTTCGCGTTCGCGGAGGGGTAGCTGAGTGTGCATCGCGTTCGCGAGGCAGTAGCCGCCAACGCATATAAGGAATTGAGGTTCAGGTTTCTTTGGTCTTCGTGTTCGCATAACGTGTCTCGCGTTCGCGTATATATATGAGGAATAAAACTTCGCGTTCGCATGGTGTGGGACGCGTTCGCGAAGGGCTTTTGGCAGATGGAAAATTTGAGAATCGCGAACGCGAGATAGCCCTCGCGTTCGCGAAGAAGGAGGGTTCAGACCTGGGCAGAAAGTTTATAAACACTTTATCCGCGAGTTTTAGTCATTTTTCCACCATTGTTGAGTATTTTGAGAGCTCTTTGGGACAAATTGAAGAGGGATTCAAGGAGGATTGATTGGAGGTAAGTTCCTTGGCCTAAATACACGAGATTATGATAGATTTAACATGGAAATTGGTTGAAATTCATCAAAAAGGGGTAAAGCTAGGGCTTGAGTTTTTGATATTTCAAATTGGGATTTGATAGGTCATTTGAGCTTGGATTTGGGAGTTCTTGGTATGTATGGACTCGTGGCGAGATGAGGAATCCGGTAATGTGAGTTTTGTAATTTTTCGAGAAGTGGGCCTGGGGCTCGGGTTTTGCTAGTTTCGAGATTTTGCTATTTTTCGATTGTTTTCGATTGGGTATTGTTCCCTTAGCATATTGTGATGTATTCGCTCTGATTTTGGATAGATTCGACGCGCGTGGAGGCCGGTTTGAGGGGCAAAGGCGTCGTGAGCTAGAGATTTCACCGGTTCGAGGTGAGTAATACTTGTAAATGATATCCTGAGGGTTTGAAACCCCGGATTTGCACATCATAGTGTTGTATTGAGGTGACTTGCATGCCGGATGTGAGCGTGGGGTAAAGCACCGTTGGGGATTGTGACTTGGTCTGTCTCGGTTGTTGATTTTTACCGCGTATTTGACTGAAACTACTTGTTATCATAATAATTTGGGCTGATTGCCATGTTTGGGCTTCGTGCCAACTATCTGAATCCTTCAGGGATTGATATCACTGTTTTTGCATTACTTGCATATTATTTGATCTCGGTTCAGGGTTTTAATACTGTTTTGCAAAATCAGCCATTTTTCCTAAGATTTGAAAACTTAAACAATATTTTATTGACGTTTTGAGCTGAGAACTATTATTTTAATATTGCCCAAGTGGCATATGTGCATTTCTGGACTGAGCATGGATCGGGCTGTGCGCCGCAGCAGTATTATAGTGGTTTTTGGATGTATGGTTGGCTCGGGCTGCGCGCCGCAGCGGTACTGTATTGATATTGAGGCCGAGGGCCTGGTTGATGCCATGAGTTGGCTTGATTATTGCGCTTGGGCTGTAGGAGCCCCTCCGGAGTCTGTACAAACCCCCAGTGAGCGCCGTCGACGTTAAATATGGATGCATCGGGCTGCACGCCGCAGCGGTCATATGCATTGCATTGCACTCATGCATTGGTTCCTGGTTATATTACGTGTCATGACATTCAGCACTCTCATTCCATTGGCATCCATGCTACTTCTTGCACTGTTCACCTGATACCCTGTGTTATTTGTTAATGGAGTGCTGTGCCCGAGGGGCTGACTTATGTGCTGACTTGCACTATATGTTTCGCATTCATTTGCTTAACTGTTGAGAAAGATATTTTCAAAAGAGGTTTTAACTGAGCCCAGATATTTCCTAAAGGATTTCACGGTTTTACTGTTTTCTCAAAGGGTTGCACTGTTCTATATAGCATGATGGAGTGCCTTACGTGATTTCTTGCTGCTCAGTTATTATTTACTTTTATTGCTCACTGAGTTGGAGTACTCACTTTACTCCCTGCACCTCGCGTGCTATTGCAGGTATTTGTTACCCGGTAGCGGGTTAGAGCTGATTGAGGATTTTGTTATCGTAGCTGAGCAAGGTGACCACCGGCGTTCGCAGCACCGGACTTCGTCTTTTGATTCTAAATTTTATTCTGTGTATTATTAGCCCTGTAGTCGTGTTCAGACTTCTCTAGATGCTCGTGACTTGTGACACCCCGGTCGGGCTGTGTTGGGTTGTAAATATCGATTATTGTCATTAAGTTGTATTTATCTATTTATTTATGTTTAATAATTTTGAAAGAGGCGTTGTTGTTCTGTTGGCTGGCCTTGTCTTCACGAGAGGCGCCATCACGACTAGTGCGGATTTCGAGTCGTGACAATTTGTCTTTTTGATCGGATTAGCACTGGGTTGTTTGGGAGGACCTTTTGCACTTTGATGCTTTCCTTTGGAAAAGGAAAATATTTTCCATTGTTCTTTTTCCCCATCATTTGTAATTGTTGATAACTCCCTGCTTGTATCTTCATTATCCCTATTTTTATGAATAATAAAGGAGCATTGTTTTGCTATGTGCCCCAAACTCCACAATTTTTACAAAGAAAATTTTCACCTTCATAGTGTATTGCTTGTTTGTGGTGGCCAACATAGATGAAAGGTTGAATTGGGACTTCCAATGCTAGCTCCATACATAATCTTGCATAATGACCTCTCAGAGTTGTTGATGTGCAAACATCAATTTTTAGTAGCCGGCCAATTGCACTACCAATTTTTTCTAGAATTTTTCCATCGTAAAATTTTGTAGGTAATTGGGGGAGCCTAATCCATACTACTGAGTTTGTGACTTTCTTTTGAGTGGCAACAAAGTTTGGTTTCCATCTTTTAATGGAGAGGAAATGTCCGTTAATGAACCAGGGGCCTTGATGTATTGTCTTATGCATATTTTTCTTTTTCTTGAATTTAATTATGTAGTAGTCTACACCCAGGTCGATCAACTGAAAATCATCAGTTGGTTTTCATAATTCTTGAATTTATCTCTTTAGACAGTGGTGTAACATTCGCTTTCCCATTAGCTTCACGATGATGGAATTTCTCCTTGGCTCATAGATTCGTACCTTCTACTCATCAGAGAGTGTTATGAACTTGACGCCCTTTGAGGTCGTTAAGTTTAGTTGATCAACTACTTGTTCTTCTGAGTCTATAATTGGGAGGTCCATGTTTTGTTGATTTTCAATAGAAGTGAACAGTAACGGGTTTGAAGTGGTAAGCATATCCTTGAAGCTAGGTTTGATCATGTTTTGATCAATATCTGGGGGTTTGGGTGGTTTTGTGTGTTGTTGTTGTTGTTCATAGGGTTGAGGATCCATTTACCGGAGAGAATTGTAAAGGCGTCACATGATTAGATTAAGTACTGCTGTTGTGCATATATTTATGTTGTTGAGTTGCACATGTTAAGTAAAGTGAGTATCTTATGACTTGAAAACATCATCACTACTTCACCGAGATTAGTCTTGGTACTTACTGAATACATGGGGTCGGTTATATTCATACTATACTTCTGCACCTTGCGTGCAGATCTGGGAGCCAAGCTATCGTGAATGACAGAGGCTAGCATTGAAGTTGTATCAGTATTCCGGATAGAAGCTACCACTTGGTCATGATAGTTTAGGATTGCACTTCTATTTATGTATACTCAAACAAATGCTGTATTTTCTTACTACCAGTATGTCGGAAATCTTTCTACCACTTTTTATTTTGCATCGCACATTTGAGAATAATTAATATAAATTAAAGAAAAAAAAACTCTACTAAAGGATAATATTTTGAAAAAAAAAACATGCATCCAAATGCATGGAAATTTAGGGAATCACAAATAAATCATTATATAGAAAAAATATAAAATTTGCCTTGAAGTGTAACACATGTCATGTAGCTGTAATTCCTTAATTCATAATTAATGATTGCATAAATTATGTTTGAACTTTATATTTTATAGATTAGAGCACATATCTTGTCAATAATTTAAATATGTGACAATCCAATAATTAATCAAGAAACCAGATAATTTTTAAATGTCTATTATGAAGAGAGGCTGACAAAAATCTATTTTTCCTGTAGAATACAATTAGATGTTAGATTGTGGCTGAGCATTATGTGTTCCTTCTAAGGACATTTACGTTGTTTGTATTCGCATTAATGCTATTGGGAAGACTAGACTAAGGTGCTAAATTCACATCCACCCCTCCTCTCACACCCAAATGAGAGAGAGTTAAATACTTTATACTTTTTTTAACATGGAGTTTATTTTGAATTCCACATAAACTGGAGAGCAAACATCCATATAAGATTTACCTATTTTATCCCTCATGGACACCTTTAAGATTTTGCTAGAAAGTAAATAGATTAGGAGGAAAATCGCCAAAAATAAGACGACATGGTGCAAATTTAAAAAATGAGACATACATTAAGGGTGCAAAATGCTTTAAGTACTCTAAAAAACTAGTACTATGTTTTAATGTTTCCTTGGTATGTTTATATTGTTTCCTATGTTTAAACTATATTGTATCGTAAGAACTAATAGGTGGTGTAGGTACTATTACTATATATTTCATGGAATTGAATAATATTTATTTTCATTGTTTATCTTAGTTTAATCACGCATTGACCCTTTTATATACGTAAAATTTTCCATTCATAATAAATCATCATACATATGTCTTTTGAAAATTGCATTTAAAGCATATCACATGTTGTGTAGAGGTCAATTCACAATAAATGAATGCCTAAAAAGCGTATATCACATGTCATGTAGGTCAATTTATGAGTTCTAATTATCTTCTAGTGGAAGGGTTATCAATTACTACTCAAGAATTGAAATATTCTTGAATGAAGATATGAAGAGGCTGATCAATGCTATACTATAGGAATTCCTTTTAAAGAAATTTTTGATAGAAACGAAGATAGTTATAAAATTATAAGTAATTGTTATAGCATCACATAGTAGGGTGGTCCTTCTTGGATATATAGTTTTCCCCTTAAACATCAACATCTAATATATAGTAGCATTAAATAGGGTGACCCTTTTATAACATTTTGATTGTACAGGTACCTAAAACGTTTGATGTTTTAACTTCAATATCACACAAGAGGGGTGATTTGTGTGGGGTCCAATTTTTTTGCATGCATTGATTATAGAAGGACCTAGTTCTTCTAAGTGTTCCTTAACCTACCATTGCAGAAATCGTAAATGCGGAAAGTAAAGAACACAAGTATTTTTACGTGGAAAACACCTGGCTCAAAAGGTGAAAAATCCACGACCTATTACTCAATAGGATTTTCCCCAACAGTTCACTAAACCACTGAGCCAAAACAGCATTTACAAAACACTTTGTAAACCTAAGGATTAACTATAATCCCATTGTGGTAACAAGCCTCTAACTGTTGCGATAACTTCAAGTTAACTCTAACTTGAATACTCAGAGTACCTATTACAATTGCCTCTAGATAAAGCTGAAAGGTACAATATGAAAACACCTACTACAATTGAACTAGAATAAAAGACAGACACTTGGAACTGGTTCTTCTATCTGGTTCATGTAGTTTCAGGTTCGCACACTTGAATCACAAAAAAATTGCTTGCAAAATGCCTTGCTATTTCGCTCTCAACTCACGTTTAACTTCACCGTTTGTGCGTGCCTTTAAAGTGAGAACATCCTGCGATTTATAGAGTTAGTAGAATAGAAAATAACTAGAGTTCTAATGCTACTCTTTCTTGGTGGAAGAGTTCTTGTTGTTCACAGCGTCTAACCCCTTCCTTATCTTGAATATTGTTCTCTTTTAGTAAGGAGTCATTCTGCTTATCAATTATACAACCTTTTCGATCAGGAGATATCATATATATCAAGTTAAGCTTATCTCCAATCCCTTATGCTCGAATCTGCCCATGTCTGTGTACACAGGGGATGGACCTGGTTCATGCCTGAGCTTCCTTTGTCACTCTTCAAACCAAAACTTTATTTGGGCCAACAAATTCTCCCTTTTTGATAATGACAAACTCTGTGCTTTTCATAAGCTTAGGCCGTGTTTCAACTCAGCTCAACATCAACACAATGTTAGAATTTTACCTTTTTATCACTTATCATCAAGGACCAGGTTCATTAGGTTGTAAGTATCACTGTTCAAAGCATAACCTTTTTTCCCCATTTTGGCATTCGAAAAGTTGCATAAATATGTAAGATAACCAGATTTTAAAAATTACTCATGGCCACTGGGGCTACTTCAAATGCAATCATGGATTTAATCATCATATATCAATCTATGGACATAAGTCATCTAAGAAATATCAACAAATATTTAGAGCAAAAGTCAGTGAATTTCATTGATTGATAAAATCCTACCACAACGCATAAGAAGAAATAAAAATATTGGAACATGAGCAAAAGAAACAGAAGAATCCCAAACTGGGTCACTGATTGATCTACACTAGGCTAGGAAGCTTAAGGCTGGGAAGGACCAGGTTCTTGGTTTTTGGCTTGGAGCAGTTTCAGCAAATCTTGAAGAATGCCATCATTCTTCTCCTTTTCTTTTGCCAGCTCAGCTCTGAGAGTATCTCTCTCAATCTCCACCTCTGCCAACCTCTTCTTCAACCTATCCATCTCAGTATCCTTAGCCCCACTTTCTTGCACCAAGGCTCGCACTTTGCTATTCACTGGTACCTTTTTGAATGAACCAGGTTCTTTGGGAGTGGTCTGGACTTCATAATCACACGAAATTAGAGTGTTTTTCCCCAAAATGATCTTTGGTTGTACCAACTTCCCATTTTTTGATGGGTACCTTGAAGTGTGCAAGTACAGCCATGAGAATAAAACCATAGGGTATGGCATGAGTCTTGTTGCCATTTAGAACCCTATCAAGAAGCTGGATTATAAACGCATGCCAATTATTTGCCTCCACTGTCCAAACATTCCATAAGGACCAGGTCCATGAATGTGGCAATATGCCTCCTTTCCTGCCTTGGCAGCACACATTTATTTACGAATTGGAACATCACTTTGTGGGGTGGCTTCATCTCACTTTTGTAAATAGCCTTGGGCTCATGTTCCTCTTCATTGTCACTTCTGAGTATCATGACTTGGCCATTTATTTTCTTATAATAATTGTACCCTTTAGTAGGTACACCCAAGATCTCTCCCAACTCTTTCTCATCAAAGTTACTGCCACCCCCTTTACCACATTGGTGACCTTAGCATCCTTGATCTCATAATTGGCCATAAACTCAACAATTTCAGTTCTGGACAGCCTGCCATCCATCTGAAGTACCATGTCCTTCCAGCCTTGCAACAATAACTTCTCCAAAAGCATCACCACTCATTCCTCCTCCAAGTCGCTAAGGAGTCTGCCTTTCAAGATAGTCCTTTTTCCAAATTTTACCATCTTGTCTTTCTCATTATTAGAATCATCTTCTTCTTCCTCTCCGCTCCATTCTTCTTCCTCCATAATTTTTATTTTTCTTGATTTCACAGCAGACCTGTTTTTTTAGCCAAAGTGGATGGTTCAGCGAACATTGACTTTGAAACAGACTTCTTTGTTGAAGTCTTGGCTTTCTTAGCTTTAGGAGTCAAAACCTCCACTTCTTCTGTCTTCTTCATCCTGAAGGAGCAGGTCCATCTCATTAATTTCACAGGCTCAACCACCTTCATATTTCCCTTAGCAACCGTTTTTCACTTACATTCTTCTAAGGCCTTCTCCAGTTCAGCCTCACTCTTCTTCTTCTGACTCCTTGTTGCTCTTCCTCTTGTGGGAGGAATCTCTACAGGGATAGAAGAGGCAGCTTTCCTCTTCTTGTTGCCCTAGTAGTGCCAGGAGCTTTGACTCCAGAACTTCCTTTCCTTTTGGGATCATAACTGTCAGTCACCCTTTTTAATAGGTCTGTAAGAGTTTCCTGTTCAGATGGAACAGGTTCATCACCATTTGTCCCTAGTTGAACCATCCCCTCAGCCGCTTCTCCAGACCCACTTCCCCCTTTTTCTTTCACACTTTCTTCTTCTCCAACAGGTTTCTCAAACCAAACTACCATGGCACCTGATTCTTTAGTTAAACCAACAGAAGTAGGTGAAGAATCAACCACTCCTTTTTCCTTACCCCTCACAGCACTACGATCGCCCTCACTCTCTTTTTCTTTTCTTTTTTCATTTTTACCACCAACCCTTCCAAACTCAAAAGACTCAACCCCAACCACAGGTCCTACCAGAATGAATCTATTCTCCAAATTCTCAGCAACCTCAGAAATGATTTCAGTAGCAATAGTTGCGCTAGAAGTTGCCTTTTCTATTTTAGAAAAACCAGTTTCTTCCCTCTCAGTAGCAGACTTAAAGAATTCTACGGATTTCTGGGTTCCTGGGCTTGGCTTGCTTTCAACTGTTCATCTACTTTCTTGGATAATTTACTCCTAGCCACAGTCTTGCGAGCAATCATCTTAAATCTTTCTTTCTTAGACTGAGGTGTGGTTGAAGGTGTGATGGATGGTGTGGGCGTGATTTCCTTGCGTGGTGATGAAGGTTTTTCAGAAGGGTTAGCCATTTCTGTTCTTGGGTATGAAAGAAGATATGTTTGAGTGTGTTTGGAAGATGAGAGAAGGTAGAGAGTATTTTGACGGCTTGAAGAGTTTTTTTTTGGTAACTGACGGCTTAAAGAGTTTAAGTGAAGAAGACACTAAGCCTAATAAACATAAATATGCTTATTTCATTGGGTAACGACGGTCTTTCAGAAGTCTAATCAAACTGAATTTCAGTTTTGAAAAAGACGTTGGAGTCTATCCTTAGTATCTAGGCATTTAATGCGGTCAGGAATTCTTTTGAACGGAACTGGTTCATTTTGTAACGGACAAGTCAAAAAAGGATTTGGGATTAGGTGGTACTGTTCTTTTAATCATGATCCAAATATAGTTATTCCAAATTATGCAGAGAGTAGAATACATACCAAGTAATTCTTCAGGTTCTTCACTGAGAAATCTCTTGTGTAAGTCTGAATTTTCAAAGAAAATATAGATAATATCATTAGAGATTAATGAGTCATTTTAGCACATGGCACAAGAGTATACTATTGAAAGTATCAGACTGAGCAAAATCTAATCTGATTTGTACAAAATTCACAGATTTTCTAGCCAAATTATTTTTTTTCATATATTTTTTTCGATTGTGAATTTGGAACTGGTCCTTTTAGGTAATCTTAGTCATTCCTAATTCTAACCTTTTCCTTTCAAAGTGATCTCTACTTAGAGCTTTTGTGAAGATGCCAGCTATTTGCTTGTCAATAGCACAAAATTCCACAGTGATCAAACCCTTTTCATAATTGTCTCTCAAAAAGTGATGCCTAACATCTATGTTCTTAGTTCTCTTGTGATTAACCGAGTTCTTGGTCATATTAATTGCACTAGTGTTATCACAAAAGATGGGGATACAACCAACATCAATTCCAAAGTCCATTAATTGCTGTTTAATCCACAATAATTGAGCACAACATGAAGCGGCAGCAACATACTCAGCTTCACCAGTAGATAAAGCTAAAGAATTTTGCCTTTTGGTGGCCCAAGACACAATACATGAGCCAAGAAAATGTGCCATACCTGAGGTGCTCTTTCTATCCACAAGAAAACCTGCATAATCAGCATCAGCATATCCCACTAGGTTGAAATTACTACCTTTTGGATACCATAGACACAGGTCAGTGGCGCCTTTTAGGTATCTCAAAATCCTCTTGACAACAGTCAAGTGAGACTCCTTTGGATTCGCCGAAAATCTTGCACAAAGGCCTACACTGAAAACAATGTCAGGTCTGCTAGTAGTGAGATACCGCAATGAGCCAATCATTCCCCTATACAACTCTGATCAACAGATGAACCAGGTTCATCCATATCCAACTTTGTAGCTGTTGCAATAGGAGTGTCGATTTCTTTGGAATCTTCCATTTTAAACCTTTTAATCAACTCTTTTACATACTTCTACTGATGGATCATAGTTCCATTTGAATTTTTTTTAATTTTTAAGCCTAAAAAGAAATTAATCTCACATATCATGCTCATTTCAAATTCACTCCCCATTAGTTTAGCAAATTCTTCACTCAGTTTATCAGTAGTTTCTCCAAAGATTATATCATCAACGTATATCTGAACTACCAAGAGGATCTTTACCTTTTTCTTTCAAGAATAAAGTATTGTTAATTTTACCTCTCTTTTAGCCATGCTCAAGCAAAAATTTTGATAATCTTTCATACCATGCTCTTGGAGCCTGTTTGAGTCCATAAAATGCCTTATCAAGCTTGTACGCATGATCAGCACATTCCTTGCTTTCAAAGCCCGGAGGTTGCTTGACAGACACTTCTTTCGTTAGATAACCGTTGGGGAAGGCACTCTTAACATCCATATGGTGGAGAGTGAATTCCATGTAAGCTGCAGAGGCTATGAGGAGTCTAATTGTTCCAATCTTGCAACAGGGGCAAAGGTCTCATCATAGTCTATGCCTTTCTCTTGACTATATCCTTGGACCACCAATCTTGCCTTGTTCCTTGTAACTGTTCCATCTTTATCAAGTTCGTTTTTGAAGACTCATTTTGTGCCAATTATTGATCTGTCCCTAGGTCTTAGTACCAGATGCCAAACTTGACTTCTCTCAAATTGGTTGAGATCATCTTGCATTGCATTCACCAGTCTGCATCCTGTAAAGCCTCAATAACATTTTTAGGTTCAATAAGAGATACGAATGCATCAAAAGCACAAAGATTCTTCAATGAAGATCTGGTTTTGTTCTAAAGGTTGGATCAGTAATTATGTTCTCAATGGGATGAGAACTTTGATACTTGTAAGGTTTTACAACCAGCTGGTTTCCCCTATATGTTCCTTCAATATTTTGTTATTGAGGAATAGGTTCCCTTGAGGTTTGAGGATCATTTTCTCTTTGTTCTATTCCCCCGTCATGTTTCCCTAAGTGGAAGGACCTATTCCATCACATGTTCCTTACTCTAGTGCAGCTTCAGTCTGGGATGTGGTTTCATCTGAGTCTCTTACCAGCCCAATTCCTTCATCATCATGTTCCTGCCTCTTAGAAAGAATGTTAGTTTCATCAAAAACCACATGAACACTTTCTTTTCCACACATAGTTCTTTTGTTATAGACCTTATAAGCTTTACTATGTGAAGAATATTCCAAGAATACTCCATCATCACTTCTCGGATCAAATTTACCTAGGGAGTCTTTACACTTATTGTGCACAAAGAACTTGCATCCAAATGCCCTAAACGGTATATGTTTGGTTTCCTCTCTTTAAGTAACTCATAGAGAGTCTTCTCTATAAGAGGTCTAGTCATGAACCTATTTATGATGTAGCATGTAATATTCACAGCTTCTGCCCAGAAGCTACGGGAAAGTTTACTAGAAAGAAGCATAGTCCTAGCCATATCTTCAAGTGTCGTATTCTTTATTCAACTACTCCATTTTGTCGTGGAGTCTTAGGAGCAGAGAAATGATGATCTATGCCATGCTCATCACAAAATTCAGCAGTTTAGCATTCTCAAATTCAGTTCCATGATCAGACCAAATTGATGCAAGTTGATTACCTAGTTGTTTCTGAGTTTTTTCTGATAAAAGAAGTAAACATGTCAAATGCTTCATCTTTAGATGTTAAAAACAATGTCCATGTAAACATAGAATAATCATCAACAAGCACCATCACATATCTCTTACCACCTCTACTTAGTGTTCTCATTGAACCGCAAAGATCCATATGGACCAGTTCCATCGTCCTAGTGGTGCTTACCTTTTTCTTGCATTTAAAAGAGGATCTTAACTGCTTTCCCCTTGCACAAGACTCACAAACTTAATCTTCCTTGAACTTGATGTTAGGCAGCCCTATCACCAGGTCCTTGGAAGCTAATTTGTTGAGTTGACTTAGACTGGCATGTCCAAGTCTTCTTGTGCCAAAGGAGGGGATCATTATCCAACACACTTAAGCAAGTGAGTTCATTTTCTGGAAGTGTGGACATATCTACAACATATATGTTATTCACTCTTTTTCCCGGCAAAACAATCTTCCCGGTGGTAAGATTTATCACAAAGCATTTGGTAAAGGTGAATGCTACCAGGTTACCTCTATCACACAATTATGATAGACTTATTAGACTGTATTGCACTCCATCTATCAAGTAGACATTCTCAATAGAGTGATATCGGTCTTACCTACCTTTCCAACCCCAATGATCTCACCTTCTTCCCGTTTCCAAAAGAGACATTATCTCCTTTGAGGTCCTCAAGTGAAAGGAACTGGTTCTTGTTACCTGTCATGTGCTTTGAGCAACCACTATCCATGTACCACATCTGGCTGCTATCCTTCACTTGGACTTGCAAAAGAAAATCAGGGGTTAGTCTTAGGAACCCAAACTATTTTCTATAGGAAAAAGGATGAATCAAATTCTTTTTAGCCCAACTTAGTAGCCTATTCTTCCCTTGAACAAATTCTTTGCTCTTTTGACTTACCTTTTCTTTTGCAATGCGTTCACTTTTAAAGTGAACTGCTTTACCACATTGTGTGCAATTCTTGTTCTCAGGATGTGTGAGATACTTGCTTTTGGGATCCTATTTAGGTGGCAGATTCTCAAAGCCAAGTCCTCTTCTGTTGCTACTATGATGCTCCTGTGGCCATGAAAGTGCATCGGAGAACTTGTTCCATTTACAAGTTATGTCCAGATCATGCTTAACCTTGCTTAGATCCTCCTTTAGAATTCTTACCTACTCATCCCTCTTATAAACTCATCTTTCAATTTTCCTACATTTTCTTCTAGAGTGAGTTGTGTGTGATTAGCTGCCTTCTTACCTGTTCCTAATTTCTGTTTTAGATTTTCAAATCTATGTTCTAGGACATTTGAGTCAAGTGCATGAACCTGGTTCTTGAAGGCAGCATTTTCACTTACAGTTTCACTAACCCTAAGTTCCAGGTTTTTGTACTTTCCTTTCAAAATCACATATTCTTTGGAAAGTAGTTCCTTTTCATTATTTACATCCTCAAATTCATCAATCTGATCTAGAAGTAACTCAGATAGCCTTTCTTTAGACAAAAATTTAATCTTGTCATTGAGATGAATTACACTTACCTCAGTTTCCTCATCAGATTCTCCAATGGCCATAAGTGTTTGTTCATCCCCAAATTCATCATCCGAGCTTTCATTTAAACTTTCTCCCCAAGCAGCGACCATAGCCTTGGTTGATCCTTTGTTTTTCTTAGGTTGAACCTGGTGCTTCTTCCTGTTCCTTCGTTCAGCTCTTCCTTCTTCCATTCAATTTCCCATTGAGGGCAATTCTTGATGTGGTGATCAGTCTTCCCACACTTGTAGCATCCTTATTGGTTTTCTTTTCAGGAACCTTTGGCTTGATGTAGCTTCTACTTCTTGAAGGACCCTTTCCTCTCCTTAGGTACTTCTTGAAGTCCTTTGTGATCATAGCCATTTCATCATCTTCTAGATCAGAACCTTCAGTAATTCTGTGTGTCAAGCTCCGTTCCTTCTTAGGTACATCCATCTTCATGGTTTGCCTCCTAAGTACATAAGCAGTAAGATTTCTAATTAACTCATCCAATGGCAGGGTGGCAATGTTCTCTGATTCCTGAATGGTAGTGATTTTGCTCTCCCAAGTAACAGGCAGAACCCTTGTCAAAATCTTCTCAACTCTGCCTTCTTCAGGAATAATCCTTCCAAGAGACTTTTGTTCATTTGTCAATGTACTGAACCTTGTGTACAGCTCTTGAATGGTTCCCCCTTCCTTCATGGTAAAGTTCTCATATCGAGAATACAACAGAGTTCCTTTGGACCTCTTCACTTGAGGTGTTCCTTCATGGGCCACTCGCAGAGTGTCCCTAATTTCCTTAGCAGTGGTACAGCTTTGTATTCTACTGTACTCATCTGGACCAAGCCCACAAACAAGCCATTTCTTGGCTTTGGCATTCTTCTCCCATTTCCTCAAATCCTCCGCAATGCAGTCAGCTCTTGTCTTTGGCACCTCTACTCATTCAGCATTTTTCTTTAGGGTAGCCAGAGGGCTGTCAGTGACAATGTCCTATAGCTCATAGTCCTCTCCTATGATGTGATCTCCCATCCTGTTTTTCCTCATGAGTAGTACTGGTTGTTGAAGAGTAGTGGCCTAGCAATGGATTGCCCTTCCCAGTTTCCAGGTGGTGCATTCATCTTGATCTTCTCCTAAGGTGTTAGCCTCTTCAAGGATAACTTGCTCTGATATCAATTGATGTTTTAACTTCAATACCACACAATAGGAGGTGATTTGTGTATAGAAGGACCTGGTTCTTCTATGTGTTCCTTAACCTACTATTGCTGAAATCATAAATGCGAAAAGTAAAGAACACAAGTGTTTTTACGTGAAAAACACCTGGCTCAAAAGGTGAAAAATCACGACCTATTACTCAGTAGGATTTTCCCTAACACTTTACTAAATCCCTGAGCCAAAACAGCATTTACAAAATACTTTGTAAACCTAAGGATTAACTCTAATCCCATTATGGTAACCAGCCTCTTTTGTCACGACCCAAATCGATGGGCCGCGGCGGGCACCCGGTACCTTACTCAACCGAGTACCAACATATTGTATCTTTCTTATTACATCATTATATACACATGACATACGGGCCTAATAGGCCAACATGACCCTATATAAACTCAAAACATAGGCCGACCAGGCCGTACGATCTTTTATATACACGACATATGTCTACAAGCCTCTAAGAGTACATAAATGTCATAAAGGTCGGGACAGAGTCCCGTCTTACCAAACAATACATCTAAATCATACTAACAAAACGAGCAATTCCGAAGCAAATGGAGCGCACCAACATCTTCTGCTGAGCTGATAGCCTACTTGGAGGGCTCTCGACCTGTCTATCCGGACCTGCGGGCATGAAATGCAGCGTCCCCAGGCAAAAGGAACGTCAATACGAATAATGTACCGAGTATGTAAGGCACATAAATAAATACATATGAGACATGGAAGAAATATAGAGTACATGACTCAACCTGTAATTCTACATAACTTTGTAAATCATAAATTACTTTTAGCGTCATGCATATGCGTATGAATGTCATGTCGTGCATAGGTACATGTTTCATAACATCATCAGCCTATGAGGGCATCCCAGCATATCATATCGGCCACTATAGGCAAAATCATCATCGTATACCAGCTGATCAGGTGGTGATGCGTATATAATGCTGTAACCTTTTCCCATATCCCATATACATATATATACATATATACGCGTATATAACAGAGTCTGAGTCTGGGTAAATGCACATGCATAAATGAATGCTATGCATAATGAAGTAAGTCAATATGATCTCTTGTAATGTTATGAGACCCATGTATAGACAATATGGTAGTAGGACATATTAGGAATCAGGAATATAGGCAACATTAGTACTTCTAAGAATAAAATCATTTCTGAAACTTGTATGCTTGCTCGTTTCTTTGTATCATATGGACCATGCCAAAAAGAAAGAAGGGATAGCCTTAATATACCTGTTCCTTGAATTATTTGATTGAAGTGAAGCTTCTGCTTCCGTGAAATGTGTTGGAACAAGAGAATAAAGCTTCTGCTTCTGAATTTGAATGAATTTTGGCTTTGGATTTCGTTGAAATTTTAGATGAAACTGCTTCTGCTCTTTTGAACCAAATGAACGAAATAGGCTTCTGTTAATTTTGAACGAAACATAGCTAAAGAAAGCTTCTGAATTCCAATCCTTAAGAAAGGATTATTGCTTTTGAATTCCAATCCTTAAGAAAGGATTATAGCTTTTGAATTCCAATCCTTAAGAAAGGAATCATTATTTCCCTCTTTCGGAAGGAGTACGTTTTTTGGTTCATTGGATTTTTGAAAGGAGTAATGTTTCTGGTTTCCCATTTTTGATTCATGTTTCTTTTAACCGGACAATTTTAGGATAGTTATCTATGCCATACTCTTTTATGCCTAGGTGGCAGCATAAGTGACTACTTAGTCACTTCCAATCTTGTGGCTTCTTGCCACGTGGGGTGGGGGTGGGATATTAATTTTTTTATCCGCTTATTACTTAACTGGGTATTGTCCTGTTACCCGATAATTAATTAATTACCCGCATAATTTAAAAATTACCACAAATTATTTAAAATTCTATTTATTTTTAAAATACTTCATATATACCTTATATATTATACTACCGTGGTCATATGGTACCTTGCATGGTACTAGTTCATAATTATCGGGTATTATCGCTCGACCCGCATTTTATTCCAAACTGGCCACTTTCAACGAAACTCATTTTCTTTAATCCGTGTACCCCATTATCCTTCATGAATTTATTCATCACTTACAATACTTTAATCTCCAAATAATCTTTTCCTTGTACTGATGTCAATTACCTTGCAACAAAATCAATGCACAATACTACAGGGTGCAACATCGTCGTAACTTAATATTGTAGAGCATAACATCAACGTAATACTGCAGGGCGTAACATTATTTCCCCTTTGGAACATTCGTCCTCGAATGTTGACTGGTGCACTTATCTTTTCATAACTTATATCTTCCGAATACTTTAGAACTTCCCTTGCCATTTAGGCGACTATTCAGGGAATGAGTCCAAAGTCCAGGGCATTCCTCCCTTAGGCCTCCTTCTCACACCACAACTTGTAGTCAGAATCCTTCCAATCTCGTAACTATTGCTACCTCTCGTCATGTAGCCTGTACAATTTTGTCCTTGTAAATGTGCTAAGTCTCTAGGCTTCATATGTAGAGCTTGATAAGATGTCCCTTTGGGCATCTATGAGTATATTGAAGTTCTTCGCTCGGCACTTTGTTGAATTCACGAATATTTATCTTATCGCGTAGGTCCGTTTAGCCATCCGTATGAATTTATTGCCATAACTCTTACTTTAATTTATCGTTGCGGATGTCTGCTACCAAATCCCAGCTTACTCTCGTTGCTTATTCCATATGTATAAATTTAAATCCTTTGATGATCCTTCATCACTGCTCATCTTTAGAATGATAGCCTAATCTCATCTCATACTTAGTGACTTTTGTCCATTTGTTGTTGATTCACCTAAATATTGATCTACGATATACCACTGATAACTCGAAACTCCTTACGTAATACTTTGGCTTATGTCACATCAAGGAATGTTCGAGGTGATTCCCATAATCGTATTTCATAGTGTCTCAATATGATTCACCTTATGGGGGTATCTTAATTTCGTGCCGCCAGCGAAATCTTTTCTCCTTCTCTTCTCTTTTTTTTTCCTTTTCAAATCATTAATCAAACGAAGGCCCAAAAGTCATCCTTTATCTGTCACAATTATACCCTCATTTTACTACCAAGTCAGCATTTTATTCCTTCTAAATGCTATTAATCCTAGACTCATTTGAGTTTATTCAGGCTATACTGAACTTTCAATAACATAGAGAAACCATTATCTCTCTTGTTTCCATGGACTTAATCTAGAGGACTTATCCATTCTCGTCACCTTTTCACTTGCCTTTCCTCATCTTTACTCGTGTTTCATTAAAACTTTGTCGCTCTATCATACTTTATCTTGCGACCTATACATATCCATTTATACTAATCGCAACTTTCCTTTAACTTGCTTGCACTATAGATTTCCTTATGTTATTCTGGAACGTCAAGCGAGACATCACATCGTTTCCAACTTTTCTCTACTCTCTTAATTAGATCTCTTTGTACTTAGAAACTATAGGCTGGAAGACATGCCGCCAACGATGCCGCTATCATTCCCAGTTATTGGATCCCCGTGCTTATAGCCTTCTATCCGAAGTATGCACTATTCGCGATCTTCTGCCTTTGAGTATCTCGTACGTTGTTCACCATTACCTTACTTACCTTAAAATCTCGCATCGTATCTTCTATCTCTTTCCTGACCTCCCTTCCACCTAGGCGTAATTCACGTCCATAACTTGAAGCTCTACTATAATACTCGCACCTTTGGTACATACATAATCCGGTGGGAGCTTCATACTGACTTCTTATGAGGCTGGTACTTCTTCTAACTGGCTTCCTTCTAGAGCCATTATAGATTATGGTTATGTTATTTCTCTTGAACATCAGATATTAAGAGTGATTCTGTCATGTTATCAAGCACAACTTTTATAATTTTTCTAGGTCTAATAATCAGACTCCTGATTTACTTGGGTGATGTAATTCTTTAGTTTCCTCTTCCTTCTGATCAGCCTTTACATAGGCTTAAGCTATCTTCCGATCTGTGGCTCATAGTATCAGTTATTACCTTAGCCTTTCATGGGCGTTATGGAATATCCATGACACAATCTTCTAACAATTCAATCCTTTATCTATGCCCTGGGCTCAATTCTTTCTTTTAACTTATATTGGAGTCTTCTATGGCTGTATGATTGTTAACAAATATGCTGCCTGGATAATGCTCCGAAATCTTGAGTGTATCCATAACGTACTAACTATGGATCATTGTTTGAATAATTCTTTCGTTCCATCTTAGCTTTCCTTCAACGTAAGCTATTACGTTTCCTGGTCTTTCTGCCCCCTTGTTGCGTCCATACTTAGCTTACCTTAGTGCCAAACCTTGCCATAGTTTTCATACAACTCATATGATCTTTTAATTCTTACTTCCCATTCATTAGTCACGGTAGGTGCCACTTTCCTTTGGAATGCTTACAATGTTGTTGCGAGATTGTTGTTACACGACCATTTCCTCTTTAGGTCGTTGTGCTTAGGTTGAAGCCTTCTTTCTTATCTCCTCAGCTAGTCTTTCGTTGTAGTACTTAGGGAGAACCCTTGACTCTCGTAAAGCTATGAGCTTATTACATAACTTTTTGATGTCCTTACTTGCCTATAATCATCCGTAGTTGCTTACTTCCATGCCCTTGTGCTTGTATGGTTGCTTCTGAATTGATATTTTGACTGCCTTCCTAGTGGCACTTTCTTTTATCCCCGTAACACTCATACAGTACCTTTAACTACCCCGACTCTTGTTTGAATATATCTCAAGTATTATAATGATATTCTTCGAGCCTAAATTCTCCATGTTGGGTTCTACTATGTTTATCTCACAAGATCTGATAACTTGTGTGTAACCTCCTGTTTAACCATAACTGGGATCTTCCTGACCAATTTCTAACTACTCGTTGTCCCATTCTCATATCAATATTCCTCGTAATCTTTCTTGGGTTATTTCCTTTGTCTTAACTTACGTCTCGCACTGGCTCCTTATTTATTAATAACAGCTCGGGAATGAACCTTTCTTCCTCTCCTTGATGTCGTGCTTGCACAATATTCTTGAATCGTAACGTATCTGTATGATTTGGATAAATGCCATCTCATTCCTCTTTCATTTATCACCGTCTTCCTTTACCATTCCATAGTCACTAGAACCACTTAATTCTGACTTAATGCCACATCACTCCACATTCCCCCCTTAGGGGTGTACTAAGAGCTGAAGCCACAAGGATCTACCTATAGATGTTTTACCTCTTCATCTTTGGCGTCGTTTCTCAGCATCAATGATCTTTACTCGCCTTGCAGCAATCCTTCTGTACCAAGGATGACAAATTCCCTTACTCGTGCGGGTGTCACTTAATGTAACTAGTACATACAGTCCCTTAAGCTTAACATTGCTTGCTTTAGGGAAGCGTCTTCCTGAATGACCATTCTCTGAATTTCTCATGAATCTTCTTTTGTTGTCCGTCCTATTATTGCCAGAACGCGATCTGAAATTCTCGTGATGCTGACTATTATCAAATCACTCAGTCCTTAATTCATAATTAGAATATCTTGTTCACCAGTCCTTATTAATTTCCATTACTCTAGGGTCTAACTTTTTTCTCTTGGTAATCGCTCTAGAGTTGCAAACTTATTTCTCGAAATGAGGAAATGACTTCATGGCCTATATTCTTTTATTGTCTCAAGGCGTGTCATCTTTTGTCCTTTCCTTCACTTGGCTGTAAACTCTGTAATATTGTCATTATTTTTTTTACCTATCGTTATCATTCGCGTATCGTATCTTATTCATAATGCTTCATTAACTCTCTTCTTATCTCCCGCTAATTATCTATGTCTACTGCTTTACTCTGAAAACTCGAACAAAATATTCTTTTGCTTTTGGCTCCCCTTGCTCCATCCCTTGGCTCTTTCAATTGCCTAACATTCTTTCTTTACTGGGGGCGGGAGCCACACTAAGGTAATATTTATTACTTCAAGGCTTCCAGTGCTCATATCTAGATTTAATATTTGAGGGTGCACCATCCAGGTGTCTCACGAGGAGGTCTACTAGAACACTTGCAATATCATTCAGAAATGTCAACTAACACAAACAATCCATTCACCATTTTGGTTTACTCTAACCCCAGTCGGGTCCTGATGTTCTGTCTTTTTCTTAAATTACACCTGTTAGCCCCCATAGGGCATAACTAAGAATTGTACATACCTCTATTGTAACTCTTAATGCTTATATTTCTTTGCTAGAACAATAATACCGATAATCTTCATTAACTGGGCGCCTCGTACCCTTCTTCACCTTGCTTCTTTTACTTCTTGAAAGCATTGTCTTTTACTATAAAGGTGGATAAATATTCTTGCCTTAAGGTTCCTTATCAAGAGGCTTACACCTTTCAGTACACCCATGATTTGCTAAAGACCTCACATTTACCTATCATAAGCAAGATGCAAAATCGAGTTCCTCTAAATCAATAATTCCACAGCTATATCTCTTATCGATCGTCTTTCTGAATGTAGCCATCGTCTTATTACGAATAGAAGTTCCAGACCTGAATTCTTATAAATGAGCTCTACCACACGATCTAGAGTAAGAAGAAAGAGTGACAGTCCTAAATGCCTTGTAGCTCCTGCTTATAAGTGTGGTGCACGACACACCCATAAACAAGACTCTACTAGACACGGCTTGTAGACTCCCTAGGACAAAACTGCTCTGATACCACTTTTGTCACGCCCTGAACCTGGGGGAGGGGGCAAGACCGGCACCCGGTGCCTCACCTATCCTTGCGTACCAACTTGCGACTAAGGGACTCTGAACAAATATAACGTCATACTTTGGCCATGGGCCACATTGCCCGACAGTTGCAAATTTTGACTAAACATCAATATAATGCTTTGCCGACAAGGCCGTCATAACTACTACAGCTGGCAAACCAAAAAAATATACATAAAAGGCCTACAAGCCCAACATACTGCACTAACTGACAGTCTACTCATAACAGGGCCACAGTCTACTCATAACATATATATACATATATATACAAGATATACATAAAGCTCTAGACCCGGCAACTCCGAAGGGTATAGAGCTTACCGATCAAGCTGAACTCGGGCAACACCTAACGAGGAGGTCTACCCGTCTGTCTGTCTGAACCTGCACGTATGAAATGCAGCGACCCCGGAAAAGGGACGTCAGTACGANGTGTGGTGCACGACACACCCATAAACAAGACTCTACTAGACACGGCTTGTAGACTCCCTAGGACAGAACTGCTCTGATACCACTTTTGTCACGACGCAAACCGATGGGCCGCGACGGGCACCCGGTACCTTAGTCAACCAAGTACCAACGCAACGTATCTTTCTTATTACATCATTATATACACATGACATACGGGCCTAATAGGACAACATGACCCTTTATAAACTCAAAACATAGGCCGACCAGGCCGTACAATCTTTTATATACACGACATATGTCTAAAAGCCTCTAAGAGTACATAAATGTCATAAAGGTCGGGACAGAGTTCCGCCTTACCAAACAATACATCTAAATTGTACTAACCAAACGAGCAACTCTAAAGCAAATAGAGCGCACCAACATCTTCCGCTGAGCTGATAGCCTACTTGGAGGGCTCTCGAGCTGTCTATCGGGGCCTGCGGGCATGAATCGTCGCGTCCCCAAGCAAAAGGGGCGTCAGTATGAATAATGTACCGAGTATGTAAGGCACATAAATAAATACATAAGAGACATGGAAGAAATATAGAGTGCATGACTCAACCTCTAAGTTTATATAACTTTGTAAATCATAAATTACTTTTAGCGTCATGCATATGCGTTTGAATGTCATGTCATGCATAGGTACATGTTTCATAACATCATCAGCCTATGAGGGAATCCCATCATATCATATCGGCCACTGTGGGTAAAATTATCATTGTATACCAGTTGATCAGGTGGTGATGCGTATATAACGCCGTAACCTTTTTCCCATATCCCATATATATATATATATATATATATATATATATATATATATATATATATATATATATATATATATATATACATATATACGCGTATATAACGCTGTTTGAGTCGTAGGTAAATGCACATGCATAAATGAATGCAATGCATAATGAAGTAAGTCAATATGATCTCTTGTAATATTATGGGACCCATGTATAGACAATATGGTAGTAGGACATATAGGGAATCAAGAATATAGGCAACATTAGTACTTCTAAGAATAGAATCTTTTCTGAAACTTGTGTGCTTGGTCGTTTCGTTGTATCATATGGACCATCCCAAAAAGAAAGAAGGGATAGCCTTAATGTGACGACCCGGCCCGTCGTCACGTGAGTTACCGCCCCATTTCCCCCATATTATGTTTCTCTACGTTTCAGTATCGGTATTTGAGGTGATCGGGTAGAATTGGATTGGTTTTAGTTGGAAATGAGGCACTTAGCCTCTTAGAAGGAAGCTTGTTTTGGAAAAGTCAACCAGAAGTTGACTATATAGTTTGAGGGCTCAGATGTGAATTCCGGTTATTTGGTTAGCTTCGAGGGATGATTTGTGACTTAGGAGTGCGATCGGAATTGAATTTGGAGGTCCGGTGTGGAATTAGGCTTGAATTGGCGAAGGTTGAATGTTGGCAAATTCCGGTTGGTAGGTGAGATTTTGATCCGGGGGTCGGAAAGGAATTCCGAGAGTTGCAGTAGCTTCGTTAGGTGATTTAGGATGTGCGGGTAAAATTCAGGTCATTTGGACGTCGTTTGGTTGGGTTTTTGATCGAATGTGAGTTTCTGAAGAATTTGAAAACCTTAGGCTTGAATCCGTGGTGAATTGATGATTTTTGTGTTGTTGGACGTGTTTTGACGATTGGAACAAGTTCGTATGATGTTTTGGGGTAGGTTGGTGTTTTTGGTCGAGGTCCCGGGGGCCTCGGGGTGATTTCGGATGATTAAACGGGAAGTTTGGACTTAAGTTTTGCTGCAGAAAATTCACAGCAGGTGCAGCCCAGATTTGGTCATCGCGTTTGCAGGGGTAGAACGCGTTCGCGGAGAGATGGGTTGCCAGTACATCGCGTTCTCGTGGGTGTCATCGCGTTCGCGTAGAAGGGGCCAGGGGCCCTGCCTAAGTTGTTCAATGCGTTCGCAAGGGGCTGCCGAGTTCGCGTAAGAGGAGTGGTTTGTGAAACGCGTTCGCGTGGAGTAGGACGCGTTCGCGTAGTTATAAGTCCTGGAGCATCGCGATCGCGGCTTGGGTACCGCATTCGCGTAGAGTAATTTTTGGTCAAAGTAATTTTCTTCATGGCGAACGCGGAGGTTTGACTGCGTTCGCATAGAGTAAATAACTGCTGGTCAGTACGGCTTTTAAATCATTTTGTTCCGCGAAGGTTAGCCATTTTCCACCATTTTTGAACCACCTTGAGAGCTTTTTGGTAGAGTTTTAAGGGGATTTTGACGGGAATTGATTGGAGGTAAGTCTCGTGACTTAGAAACATCATTTTGTTGGAGAATCAACCTTTAATTCTTAGAAACTTGGGTAAAAATTGGAAGAACTAGGGCTTGGTTTTTGGAATGAAAAATTGGAATTTGAAGAGGCATTTGAACTCCGATTTTGATGAATTTGATTTGTAAAGACTCGTGGCGAGACGAGGAATCCGGTGATGTGAATTTTGTAATTTTTCGAGAAGTGGGCCCGGGGCTCGGGTTTTGCCACCTTCGTGATTTTAGATATTTTTCGAGTCTTTTCGATTGGGTTATGACCCATTTGACTATTGTGATGTATTCCTTGTGCTTTTGATCAGATTCGACGCGCGAGGAGGTTGAGGGGAAAAGGCATAGCGAGCTAGACTTTTGGCTAGCTAGAGGTGAGTAATGATTTTAAATGATGTTCTGAGGGTTTGAAAACCCCGGACTTGCACAACTTAGTGCTATGTTTAGAAGAGACACGCGCTCCATGACGAGCGCGGGGTCATTTACTATTGGGGACAGTGACTTGGTCCAGTCCGGATGATATTTTACCGAGTATTAGCAATGACTTGTTGTTTTCACTATGATTTGGGCTTATTGCCATATTTGGGGCTTATTGCCGACTGTTTGAACTCTTTATGAACTATCATCACTGTTTTTCTCACGGCTTGAAATATTATTTGAAATCAGTCCATGTGATTCACGCTGTTTCTTGAACTCAGCCATATTTACTCAAACTTGGAGTTTTAAACTGATATTTGAACTATTGTTTGAGCTGAGTATTATTGCTTCACTGTTGCCCGAGGGGTTGTTGATTATTTTTGGACTGATTGAGGCCGAGGGCCATATGTGAGGATATGCTGAGTGACGTGAGGAGGCTTTCAGGCCTCGAGTGCATTGTGAGGAGGCTTTCAGGCCTCGAGTGTATTGTGAGCAGGCTTTCAGGCCTCGTATTGATAAGGCTTTCAGGCCTTGTTGATAGCGCTTGGGCTGTAGGAGCCCCTCCGGAGTCTACACACCCACAGTGAGCGCGGGTACCCATCTAGAGATTAAATATTGAAAAGTGGTAACAATGACACTGTTATACGTGTTTTGTCAGGTAACAATGACTGACCAGTCAGGTAACAATGACTGACCAGTGGTAACAATGGCACTGTAATACGCGTTTGGTCAGGTAACAATGGCTGACCGGTCAGGTAACAATGGCTGACCATACTTGAGCATACTTGTTTTATTGATTATTTTCAAAAGGATTTTTCTTACTATATTTCGCTGGTTTCTACTGTTTATCTGATGTTGCTGCTTGAGATAGCATTATTTGTGCCCTTGTGGGATTTTATGTTCTCAGTTGTTATTTATTTTTATTACTCACTGGGTCAGAGTACTCACATTACTTCCTGCACCATGTGTGCAGAGACAGGCACAGCTGAGTTCGTACCTGAGCGCTGATTTCCTTCCAGACCAGGCGGGCTAAGAGGGACGAGGTAGCTGTCGACGTCCACAGCCCCGTTTCTTCCTTATCTTTTGCATATTTTTAATCATCTTTAGACTATGTTTCCAGACTTGTAGTAGTTCCATAAACTCCGTAGTAGCTCGTGACTTGTGACACCCCGATCATCGGGCTGAGTTTGGGATGGTTTTTCCCCGTTATGTTACGTTTATTTCCGCACTTGTGATTAATCAGTATCTATGGTTTAAACCTATTTATGCTAAGAAATTGTTAAAAGCAGTGTTGATTGTTCATGTTGGCTGGCCTTGTCTTCACGAGAGGCGCCATCACGATCGGGTGGGAATTGGGTCGTGACATTTAACTACTTGGCTTGCCTAGGTCCGATAGTAGGCGCCATCACGACCCCCGATGGTGGGAAATCCGGATCGTGACAGAAACTTGCCTTTTCTGAATAATTGCTCCTTGATGAGTTATTGACTTGACTATTTGAATGTGTTTATCTATTGTGGAACGGGCTGAACGCCTCGGTAGATTAAATAGATGCATCTATGGTTCGCGCCATTCGGCCCTCTGGCATTGCACATTTTAAATATTGTTGGATCGGGCCTTACGACCTCGGCATGAGTTGCGCATGCTTGTATTGCTTGCCTTGATATTTGTTGATGCTAATATCTGCTCTCTCCGACTTGAGATAATTGTTAATTAAGGGATTATGAATCTGGAGACTTAGATAAAAAGGAACTTTCACCTGTTTAGTGACTCATTTAAATTTTACTGTTGTTCTTAATAAATTCATGAGCCATCGCATTAATAATATTATTACTGGACCTTTAGTAAGTGTCGGAGTTGCTATCTCTGTCACACCTCCTTTTTTACACACCTACCCCCGAAGGATAGTGTATAAGGGAGTTTTTCCATTTAAAGTGACATTATTCGAGATGGGATTATTTATTTAGTTTTAGAGTCGCCACTTGGGATAGATTGGCTTTTGGTGTCCCAAGTCACCAATTTAACTTGAATCCCAAATCGAGGAAAATTTCGACTTCCCAGTTGGAGTCTGCAAACCAGAAATTCTGAATAAAGAATTCTGTTGACCCGAGGGAAGGTGTTAGGCACCCCCGGATGCTTAAATTATTACAAATGGCTAAAAATCTGATTTTTATACGTGTTATCCTATAGTGCAATTTTAGAAATTATTTACCGCTTTTAATTAAAAAATTTAAGAAATTGAACGTCGTTTAAAATATATTTTCGGATCACGTCACATGAAATGCACCCGGATCCTCGACACATTTTACTCAACGTTTTGGGATTTGGATTTGGGTTGCATGAAATGCACACCCGTATTTAGGAAGGTAAAATTATTAAAAAGCGCGCCTAAAGCGACTAATGTGTTATTATCTTTGTGGGAGGCCGTGAAATTTGCTAAACGACACGTCCCGAATTCTAAGTACTTTAATATAGGCATTTAAAGAGGGCCACGCAATTTGTGAATTTTATTTGGCGCGGCACACCCCGTTTTATTTTAAAGGCCAACCTAAAAGGGGCTATTATTCTCTATTAAAGATTGTCTCTAAAGACCTAATTAATTGGCATTGTTAATAAACTATTATTAAAAGCATTTGAATATACTTGGGTCTCAAGATCAAGTCCAAACCCAAACAAAAGGATCTTCATTATTGAAAAATCCCCTTAATTCAAGTTTGCTACTTAACTTGAAAAGCCCAAGCCTAAAATTCAATTTTTAAAATCATCAAATCCAATAGCTTTAGTAGGGAAAACAAAACTTTCAGCAGATTGGGCCTCGAAGCAGCCCATGGCAGGAAGTACCATTTCGGCTTTATTCAATCAATTTGTTCAAAATTTGGGCCTCAATTACAAGCCCAATTTGGGGCCGGGTAGAAACTAGGGCCAAAGTCCAAGCCTGGATCAGTCAGGGGTCCAATGGGGTGGACCAGTTCGGAAAGAGAGTGGTTAATAATGTCTGGGCCTCTGGTTACTTAATTACTGGGCCCAAGTTTTACTGATTTCCATTTGGGCCTGTTTAACAGTTTTTGGCAAACAAATGCACAATTCACTCAAATCAACACTAACTCTCAGCCCTGTAAGCATTCAATTCATTCAATTAACATGTTTATACATAGATAATTACATAATCGATCTGGAATTTAACAGCTAATTGATTTCAACTAATACACCTTAGATAAACTTAATCATGGACTGGAAACTAGAAATAACTACTATATTCATTTCTGATTTTTTTTTTAAACAAGCGAACAGGATAGACGAATTAAAATAACCAGCCCTATAGCTACAGGAAATGCTCTAATTTTCAGAGAATGAGTATGTCTACTGCCTTTAGATTCAAATCATGACAATGTATTCTAACACTATTAATAAGCCTAAAACTAACACTACTAAACCCATATCATGCTCAAACTTTAGGTTTCATGATAATAAAAATAAGTACATTAAATCTAACACCATTAACAAAACACGTATATAATGCTATAAAGTCCAGCAGTCCAATACAGTCCGAGTATGTCCTATTAATATGAAATGAAGCAATTGTTCCAATAATACTATTAAACTAGGTATCTAAGCTAGGTAGAAACAGCAGAAAATTCATGTGAAAAACAAGCAATTCATCATCATTTAACTTCAAATATGTGCATACAGAGGGATCCACTCTTCAACATTACTTGAAGCAAGAAATGTACCTGGAATTGAGGCAAAATAAAAGGTGAAGATCAGCCCAAACAAAAGCAGAACAGCAGATGGAATTCAGCAGTGAATCAGCAGCTTGTGATCTATTGTAAGCCCCAGAAATAATATCAAACAGTCCAGGAAGGATTTTTAATGCAAACAGTCCCAGTAAACCAACCAAAACAGCTTGAATGAACCCAAACAAAATTGAAATTAAACCCAGAAACAAACTCTGGAACTTCAGCAGCCAAACACAAGGAATTTCAAGTCGTTTTCATCTTTAATCTAAGCTAGAAACTCGCATGCAGGAGCTGAAACTCGAAATTGATCTAACAGACTTCAATAGAATAGTATTTTTGGAGTTTTTGTGTTGTTTTAGGGTTTTTGAAGAACTAAGACCTAAAATGAACTTTCTAACTCTCAGATTTCAGTTTTTGTTTTTGAATTTGAAATTCAAAATTTTAGATCCAAATTTGTAGAAACTTTGCGGGGAATTTTCAGATTTCAAAACTTTTAGAAATTTTTAGGGATTTTTCAGATTTTCAGACCTGTTCAACAATGCAATAGGCATGCCTTTTTATAGGCAAATCCTAGGGCTACCTTCAGATTGCTATTTACACCTTTAGTCCCTCTTTTATTTTCAAATTTTAACAGTTTATTCCCTTATTTACTGACTTGTTTCTCAAGTTACTGCATTAAATTTCTGAAATTATAACTAAAGCCTATGTTAGAAGGTCCTAGAAGATTCTAGCTTAAACTACAGCATTCCTATCCATTTCTAAATACCTAGATTACCCCTGAATTTATTTTGAAATTACTAACCTAACACTAAACTAAACTTCACCCTCCTTTACCCTAATTAAGGACTATCAGCTATAACCAAACAGATTAAACTAATTAAAACTAAATAATACTATAGAATCACTGATCACTAATAACAAACAATTGAAATCGAATATTAACTGGAGAAATTAAAACCTAAAACCTATTCAGACAAGATTATACTAATACCAAGAAATCACTGAAACATGATTAACAAAAGTGACTAAATCAGAATCGGAAAAAGACAAAAATAGAAAAATGACTAAGAAAACCTACTAATTTGGCTAAAACAAATACTAAAACTGGATTAAACTAAACAAGTAACACAATTACAAGAACAGAATGCAAATATTGAAACCAAAAATCAAAACAGAATCAATCGTAGAAAAGAAAAAAAAATTAAAACAAGGAAGAAGGAAAAGAACAAACTCACTGATATGGTCTTCCCTTCGATTGACTTTTCGAAATTGATTTTTTAATTAATGTTATATGTTTATTAAAACATATAACATTAATTAAAAAATCATCCGAGTTCTTGAAATTCCAAAACAGTTTGAACTTTGAAAACCCTAGATCTAAGATTTTACGAGTTCCAGCTGGATTTGGGGAAAATGATTTAGGGTTTTAGGCTAAGGAGAGTGAGGGGAATGTAGAGTGTGAGTTTGGTAGGGTTTGGGTGGCGGCGGCGCCGTGCACGGTGGTGGCAGCGCCTAGGGTTTCAAATATTTGAGGCATTTGGTTGGAATTCGAGGGCAAAGGTTTGGGGGCTTAGAAAGAGGAGAGGGAGAGGAGTCGAGGGTGTAAATTTGGGCAAGTTTGGAGACCGGCCGCCGCCGTGAGGCAATTTCCGGCAGCAGCGTAAGGCGGCGGGCGACGGAAATTAGGGTTGTGTGCGGTGAGGTTCTGAGAGACGGAAAGGGGGGTAGGGGTAGGGGAATCCGACCATATTATAATAAATGTAACATAGTTCCTGACCGTTGGATCTAGTATCCTCGACGGCCAGGATCTAATGTGACCAAACGATGACGTTTGGAATTAAGGGGGGGGAGGGGCAGGCCGGGTTTTGGGTATAGACTGGGTTGGGGCTTGGTCCGTTTATACACTTGGTTGCGACAAGAACTGGCCCAAAATGGTGGCCTGATTTACATTCCCTTTTCAAATCCTTTATTTATTCTCCTTTTCTTTTTAATTTTTAAATTTTTGAAATTAAAAATAAACCCTCACCATTAATTCAAACACCTGATTCAGCTACAACTAGTCTAATATCAATTTAAAAGAAATTAACAATCTAAAATCAAATAAAGCAAATTGAAATTTCGTTATGACTTTCTTATATTTGTAAAAAAAAAAAAAGCCTAGTTAGTAATTAATCTAAAAATGTAAAAATTAACTTCTAAATGCAATTTTGTATTTTATATGATTTATCAATTAAAAATACACACAAAATGCAAACAAAACACAAAATCATGCAATTAATTCCTAAAAATTCAATTAATAAAAGAAAAATCCTAATTTTAAGAAATTCTATAGGAGTAATTTAAGCGCGGCAAAAATTACGTGCTCACAGCTGCCCCTCTTTGCTCGAAGACACGAAGGGTTTTCGGGCAAAGATAAATGAGCAAACATGAGAGATTTTTGCCTGCTCGGCACTCCATGCGAAGCATTTTTATAACCGTTTGACCGAACCCTGCTTCAAAGGTTGCCTACATATCCTTGGCTATAAAGGAATCAGGTCAGTGTAGTTCTGGAAGGTTTGGTAGCTGGGACTACCAGGAGATGTGATTTCACTGCTGTTGCTGCTGCTACTGCTTGCTGACCTCCTTATTACACCAAAAGGAAAATCAAAGCTAAGCTAGTTATGCCTATCAACTATGAGTTACAAGATTCCTATCTATAAATCTCTTGAAGCTTGATCTTGAGTCTTAGCTGACTTTGCTATGGACTCCGATATGAATCTTGATGCTCGCAAGTTGTAGGCGTTGTTTCTTTCTGCAGCATTGGGTCAAAACAGGATCGGCGGAGCTTGTGACTTCAATCAGATTTTGAGCAATCCGCGCCTTTGTTCGCTTCAACATTTGAGTTCCTTACTTTTTGTTATTTTCTTCTTTTCTTTATTCTGGATTGAGACTCATTCCATCGGTCATCTCGCACCCTATGTCTCGAGGTCAACCTGCTTAAGATACCAAAACAAACAAACGAACGAAATTTTCTGCCTCAGTTTTTACTAGGAAAATTTCGTGAGTTAGTTGTGACACATATCTAAGCGATCAAATAAAGATTGTGTATCCTTGTGAATGAATCCAAGTTATGCTGGAAATGACCGGGTTATGCCGGAAAAGAAAAAGGGGTCCTCGGGTTATGCCGGGACGAAAAGAAAAAAAGCTCCTTGGGTTATGCCAGGGAGATCCACGGGTTATGCCGGGATTGGAAAGAAAAAGGCTCCTTGGGTGATGCCAGGGAGATCCTCGGGTTATGCCGAGATGGGAAGAAAAAAGCTCCTTGGGTTATGCCAGGGAGATCCACGGGTTATGCCGGGATGGAAAGAAAAAAGCTCCTTGGGTTATGCTAGGGAGGTCCACGGGTTATGCCGGGATTAAAAGAAAAAAGGCTAAAGGGAAAAACGCTCAACTCAGGGGTTGGAGCCCTAATGTTGGCTAAAGGGAAAAACGCTCAACTCAGGGGTTGGAGCCCTAATGTTGGCTAAAAGGAAAAACGCTCAACTCAGGGGTTGGAGCCCTAATGTTGGCTAAAAGGAAAAACGCTCAACTCAGGGGTTGGAGCCCTAATGTTGGCTAAAAGGAAAACGCTCAACTCAGGGGTTGGAGCCCTAATGTTGGCTAGAGGGAAAAACACTCAACTCAGGGGTTAGAGCCCTAATGTTGGCTAAAAGGAAAATGCTCAACTCAGGGGTTGGAGCCCTAATGTTGGCTAAAAGGAAAAACGCTCAACTCAGGGGTTGGAGCCCTAATGTTGGCTAAAGGGAAAAACGCTCAAGCTAAACCAAGTAACAGGTTAATATTGGGAATTCTGAACTATCCTTTTTGGGATTCTTTTGTTATCTCTTTTTTTCTCTTTTTTTTCATTTTTGATAAGATGGAGGAAAGAACTTGGAGGAAACTACCCTTTTGCATTGATTATTTGCTGCAAAGCTGTTTCAGCATTTGCGCGTTTCTTTTCTTTTGGCTGTACCTGCTTTTGCGCGGTTGCCTGGATTGCACCTGTTTTAATTTTCAAACAAAGAACAATTGTTAGTTTGAAACGGTGGTTGGTTTTGTGGGCTTGATTGCTTGATCCCGGCCTATCTTCTATTGAGAACCTCTGCTGCTTGCTGGTTTTGAAGATTCTTCTCTCTTTCAAACCGGATGGCTCATCTTTCAGGATTTCATGACAACTCGCCCGCGTGGGGCTCCGGCCTTTCACTTTATTCTGCCTTTAAGACCTTTATCCTTGACTTTTTTTTTCTCTTTCAATAGCTTTGATTTCAAAGCATCCACCGTCATGGCCAGTCGGGATTGACTTGATGCACCCGCTAAGGCTGGGTACTTTTCCTTAGCATTTGTTAGGGAAAGCCCTGTAAAGCCAGTCCTGCCACCTTTTCTTTGTAATAGTTTTGGAATCAGCGTTAGACCGAAAGGGATTCAAGGAAAAAGTAAGCAAGAAGATGAATTTAAAGAGAAGCGTCCCTTTCGGGGGAAAGAGAAGGACTTATCTGGGGGTGCATGCAAGCTTCAAATAAACATGACATGCTTCTTGGACTGGATGCCCGACCCGCACAAACTTTCCAACTTCTCGTAAACTCATTGACCCGTGTCTCAAAACCAGGGAACCTTGCCAGGACTCATTTAGTGGTGAGTTGTCTTCTTTTCGGCCGACCGCGCCCTTTGCGGGTTTTCGCTAATCGGCCTCTCTCATTTCTCTTCTCACCGTCGCCCGATAGTGCTCTTTACGAGTTTTCAGTAAGCGGACTCTCTCGTTTTCAATTCTCTACTCACCGTCGCCTTATGGTGCCCGAAGGTTTTCACCGATAAGACTCTCTCATTATATTTCTCTCAATTTGGCCTATATCAGATTCCAACAGTGTTGTTTTCAATTCCCATGCCTTTGCCAGTTGAGTAGAAGGACTTGGACAAGGTATTGGGTAAAAAGAATCTTGGATGGAATTACAACTTTGGAACCATTTTGGTGGGCTCATTGCCGAGTCATTATATCATCTGCCCCAGTTTCTTTTTTTGAGGAAATTGGGATTTTTGTTTGGTGTGACTGAACCACAGAGAGAGGCTGCCTACGTATCCTTTCGGAATCAAGTCAGACGTAGTTCAGGGGAATAATTTTTTTGTTTTTGTTTTGTTTTTCTTTTCTTTTTTTCTTTTTCCTTTTTCTTTTCTTTTCTTTTTCTTTTCTTTTCTTTTCATTTTCTTTTTCTTTTCTTTTTTTTTCTTTTTTTTTTCTTTTCTTTTCTTTTCTTTTTCTTTTTCTTTTCTTTTCTTTTCTTCTTCTTTTTCGCTGGTACTTCCGGGTTCCAATGAGGGTGACCAAAGAAGCGTAACCGGCTCAAGGGGTTTACGAAGGGTTGATAGTATTTGGGTAGCGAGAAGGAAAGCCTTCGTCATCTGAATTGCACAAAACCGTCACCACAGAGAATCTAGACATAGTACCTTTTTACTGCATCCGCATTCACTGCTGCTTCGGGATCATTTCCTTCGATGTCTCCCAGATACAGTGCTCCCCTTGGCAATATCTTCCGGATTATGTATGAACCCTTCCAATTAGGAGAAAATTTTCCTTTTACTTCCTGGTGATAATGGAGAATGCGTCTTAACACGAGTTGTCCCGCTTCAAAATTGTTGGGATGCACTTCTTGTTGTAAGCGTGGGCCACTCTTTGTTGGTACAACTGCCCGGATGTGCCCCGAGTACAGCACACTCTTTTGTTGTAATGTATGGACCTTTCCAACCCGCGAACCAATTTTCCTTCAATTGTTCCAATTCTTGGTTTTATTTCCTCAAGGTTACCTTCTTTGCATTTCGACTCTTGATTCATTATTTCAAAGTCTGACAGCATTTTGGGATCTAGGCATGAAGTCCGCAAGCATGTCATGTTATTTAAAGCTGCATTATTATAGCTAAAGAGAAGAAATGAAGGAGAAAAAATAGCAAAATCAAAAAGAATAAAGAAAAATGAACGATGAAATATTGATTTCATTTCTTGGAATTGGGAAGATAACAGGGTTTACATTGGGAAATTTAAAAGACAGGAAACTAGAGAGAACATCCGAGTTACACCCTGGAATAACTCGGGATGCAGAAAAAGTGGCAGGACAGGTCTACCGGGACTCCTGCCTGATCGGGAATGGCGTAGCCTTCTAGTTTTGAAGCTTGGCGCTTGGTCCCATGTACAACACCTCAGCGGTGCTAGTGCCCTCTCCTGGCTGGACCATGTGGGTTTCGTAGAGCATTTTCCTCATTGCCCCACGTATTTCCTCAATTTCTTCAGCTGTGAAAACCTTATCATCTTTCTTTTTACTGTACTTAGGCTTGACAAAGTTTCATACAAATGTACCACCTCATAATCGGCCATTTTCGTTTTTTGAAAGAACACTTCTGCTTCCTCAGCACTCACAGGCATCTTAGGCGGGAAACACCTTCTGGTGGCATTATTTATCTCCTCTACATATGAATATTTCTCAACAAGGGGGTTTTTTAGCAGCTCACCCAAGATCTCTTTACCCTTGTACATAACCACCGTCTGATGATGATTCCATGGTACCGCAGCAGGGCTCGTCATAGGCTTCTGTGGTACGCGTCCAATAACCACTGGCTCACTCAACCGAGGTGGTTTGATTGTCCCCTGCACCACATAGGCTTGCTTGGGTACGTACATTTGTGTTCCTTTTTTCAAATCAATTTTCTTTTCTGGTTCTATCTTGGTGATTTTGTTTTTCTTATCCCCTTTATCTTGCTTTGAAGCAACCTTTGGTTTTCTTTCTGCGTCAGCAATGGCAATGATGGCCTTTAATGCCGTATCGAACTCTTTATCCTCGCAGATCATTCCAATCATAGGTCCATTATTGTGAGCTGGCAAAGGATTGTTGGTCACATTTGGGACCTCCTCGTCCCTCAGCACTATCTTCCCCTGCTCTATCAAGTCTTCCACGGCTCTCTTCAATGTCCAACAGTTTTCTGTATCATGCCCCTCAGCTCCTGAGTGATAAGTGCATCGGACACCCCACTGATAGGAAGGCGATTCTAGATTTTGCCTGTTTGGAGGTATGGGCTGCAGCAGACCCATTTGAACAAGCTTCGGAAACAGACTGGAGTATGATTCACCGATTGGTGTAAAATTTGGCCTCCTGGGTGGTTCACGAGGACGAAAGTTATTTTGTGGAGGACGGGGGTTATAGTGGTTTTGGTAAGGAGGCTGGTTTCTTTGAAATGGAGCTTGGTTTCTATTGGCATGTGGCTGCGGCCGAGCAAAAGATTGAGCATTCATGGCCGCATATGGTTGAGGAGCATAAGCCATGTCATGATGAGGGTAGTAATGTTGAAGGGTTCTTTCGGAAAACACAGGTCTAGGAGCCCGGTATCTTCTTGCCCCTGATGCTGCCATAACCGTTTCTTCTTTCTTATTACCTTTGGCCATTCCTCCAGACCCTCCTTGGATGGCATGGGAGGTTGCCCTAATGGCCGATTGACTCAAGATTCTTCCTGTCTTCAGACCATTCTCCACCATTTCACCAATCTTAATCGCCTCTGCAAAAGGTTTGCCCATGGCTGACATCATGTTCTGAAAATAATCCGCTTCCTGGGCCTGAAGAAATACGGTGACCATTTCCACTTCATCCATTGGAGGTTTCACCATCGACGCTTGCTCACGCCACTTAATAGCATATTCCCTGAAACTTTCTGAGGGCTTCTTCTTCAAATTCGCCAAGGAGTTCCTGTCTGGCGCAATGTCGATGTTGTATTGAAAATGTCTCACAAAATCTCTGGCAAGGTCATCCCAAATGTGCCATCGGGAGACATCTTGTCCATGTACCTCTGAGGCAATCGCCGCTAAGCTCTCTCCGCATACGCCATCAACATTCTTCTTTTCCGCCAGGCCCCACGCCAGCTGATTACAATACTTTTTCAAGTGAGCGATGGGATGCCACTGACCATCACTACTTTCAACTTTGGCGTTTTAAATCCCGAGGGCAAGTGCACATGAGGGAAACATGCACAGATCAGTATAAGAAACGCTTTTTTGCCCACTCAAACTTGCATATTTTTAACTCTGTTCAAGGCTCTCATTCTTTTTGCATCTCATCTTGTTCAGGAGCTTTGGAGTTTGATCTTGTCCTGGCGTAAGCTCAAATGGTGGTGGCTGAGAGTAATTATATGTGGGATATTGAGGAGGATCCATGGAAAGACGGGTTTTGGAAGGTGAAGAGCTGAGGTTCAAAGGCGGCCTCTGGCAAGTGCGGGTTGTGTTGTAGCGAGCATGTGGGAGCAGTGAAGATGTTAGGTAGCTGATCCTGCTCGGGAACATGCGGGGCAGAACTCAGAAGGTGTTCCGAACGAAGTGAGCGGTCATGGTAAGGTTGTCCCAAGGAGTACTGAGAGTGGTGATGGGGATATTGGAGGTACCAGATCTAGGGAATAGTTCAGGATAGGGATGCGCTTCGAGGCTCCTTTCCATTGTCCAGGCGTCACATCTCCATAGAGTTGGAGACGTAGTATCCCGTTTTCTCTCAGCTGTGAGAACTCAGATGCCGGATCCCTGAGATGGGATGTCTCAGAAGATGGGAATGCGGCAAGTCATTTCTTGGTAGACATTTCCACAACTTCCTTGCGATCTGGTAAAGTATGATGCGATGTCAGCTTACCACAACCAACCACCGTTTTTAAAAGCTAGGCTGGAATTGACAGCGACACACGTTAGTTTAGACAAGTAACAGATAGGTAATCGCACATTGGGGTGTGGTGCACCTATACAAGTTAAAACGGATCGTCTACATGTTGCTGGTTGCAAGCATCATCCCGGCTTCCTTTTCTATTTTTCTTCTTTTGATTTCTACTCTTTGTTTTTCCTTGCTTTTCTTTGTCTTCTATTTTCTCTCATTTTTCTTTTCCCTCTGTTTTCATTTCTGCTTTTCCTTTTCTTTTGCCATGGTTTTTCTCTCGATTCCTTATTTTTTCTTTTTGCGTTTCTTTCTCTCTGTTTTTCTTTTATTTCCTTCGCTCGTATTTTTTCTTCTTTTTTTTTTCTTAGGGTTAACGGTCGAATCTTATGGAGATTGCCTACGTATCATGCACCCGCATGAATCAGACCAAAACGTACGTTGCTTGCAACTAAAATGAATCAGATTCTTTGGAGAATTTTTCAAATTTTTCATTAATAACAATGTTGATTAACAAGCTACTAAACTATTGTTGGTTCCTTTTTCCCTTTGAAAAAAAGGAAATTACAAAAACAGACTCAAAAACAAAAATACAAGACTCAATTAACTAGGAAATCAGCATCAAAGCTTCAAATCTGGGGCCCGCGGGCGTCCATTCCGGCAGTCGCAGCGGGCCTGCGTGCAAGGTCCTTTGCAACTGCTCCAATATCTCTGACCCTGTCGAACAAGTATCATCACTAAAGCAAAGAAAGTAGTACGACCAATCACGTTCACGACGGGTCCTGACCCTTCATAACAATATAGTTTGCAATTGCTTCTGATTCTTTCCCTATTTGGCCCTTTTCTTGGAGAAGTCGACTTATCTGTTGGGTACGAGCCTTACACCTGAGAATCCTGGAAGGGCAAGGTCTTGTAATTTTATTACCTTTTCCATCTCGGCGATTGACCATAGCATTGTTCCCTCGGCCTGAAATTCTTTGTCCCGCCGAGCTGGCCTTTTCTTAAAGAGTTATTCATTTTTTTTTCAATGTTTAGCAATGGTTCCATCGTAGTTTCTCTTTATTTGTTGTACAACATGGGCTCTTTCCATCAGTCTTTCTTTGCCATCTGTGCTCGAAGTCTTTGCCATGTGGTCCCTCTCGGATTTCTCCCTCAATTCTCCCATGTACATTCAGAGACTTGCTTCTTCAGCCTTCTTGTAATACCTTCAATCCGGACGGACTTCTTTTCTTGTTTTATAGCAGCTATTTTCTCATTGTTTGGATTTGAGCCTTGAGAGCTTTCATTCTCATGGGTCATTTCTTTTTGTCACCTTCATCGGCTGCGGTTTTGATCAAGCTGTTTCAAAACGGAGCTCCTGAACCTGTTTTTTATGCCCATATTCGGGCCTGTACTCCTTTTCTTTGGCGTAACCAATTCCATTGCAACTTGGACCGTCGCTAGTGAATTGTTTGTACAATGTGGCCTTTTGGCGGGTCCTCCTCGGGAATTTGAAATCCTTTTTACCAAACCAGACCAACGTAAGTTTGGGATCTGACCTTGCGCCTCTGGCTCGGTCCTGTACTAATAGTCTTAGGCTCAAGGTAACCTGCACTTCATTTCCATATTTGTCCGGATCTTTCCTACCGGAAATGCAGCTTTCGGGCCTACCCTCAATGATTTGGTCCGCTCAGGTCCTCAATCATTGTGACGGTTTTGGAATCTTCTAAGTGCTCAGGACTCGTAGGAGCATAGGTTGGATGCTTCGAACAGCCCATGTCAAAAGAAAGTATAAGGTATCTCTGCCGATGTGTACACAATCTCATAGCGGGAAGCCATCCAAAAGTCCTTCAAACTTTTTATCCGTCAGTAAGATTCAGAGCATGACGACCAAGCTTCAGTGGCCTCGGGAACTCAAAATGCATGTTACCCTGGTTCCGAACCCCTAGTGTCATGTACCCGTGGCGATGACATAAGATGCTCCTGTACCCACAGCTGTAAGTAGTAGATTTGCAACCCTGAAAGAATTTTCACACCTTCCCGACATGGTCAAAGCTCGGTATATATTTCCGCCACAATAAGGGAACCACTGTGCCTAGTAGGCTCTTTAACGGCCACAATCCAACATTCCTACAAGGTGAATGGTCTATGTGACCATCTTTTCTTGGACAAACACAAACCCGCCAGAAAGCTACATGAATGCTAATCCCCGTCTGGGCTTCCCATTTATCTTTGTTTCCCGCATGTGTCAAACCGGTGTTGGGTTCTTCAAAACCTTTCGGGTTACCAAGTATCGGTGATACAAGAAATGCAGTGTGCAACACCTTTCTGCTAGATTGCAGAGATCTTGAATCGTCCGCAACTGATGCTTAACAGGTTCCAAGAATCCTGTGAAGGGTTAGCCGGTCTTTGGGCCAATGGTATCTACTCTGGGTTTTCGTTAGACCGATATCGCAATCTCCTCTAGTGTGGTGCGTCAGCTCGAATCCGGAGAACCGGATACGTTACGAGTTGGGTCCCAAATGGTATCACTGCTGCAATAATATCTTCTGGTTTGGATGTGTCAACAAATCGACGAGACACCCAAAACTTGATTCAGGTTTCTCTGCTACCTTTCCCAATACATTGCCACACATAATGTGCTTTAAAAGGGATCTCACAAGCGGACTAAAGGTTTTAAATGTTACTTGGATTCATCCTGCACATTTATTTAAAGGGGTTTAATGACTATTTGACCTATCAAAGGAAAATGGCTATTTTTGCAAAAATTTCTTTTATTTAAAAAAACAGGACTTTGGGTTTGCATACGGCCCTTTCACACTTCTGTGGAGGAAGATTTTAAGGTGTGTCCGCAAACTATTTAAAATGACTCAAGGTGGCTGTTCTTGCAAAACAGCCTTCCGGCGTCCCTTTTAATTTAGGGACATTCGGCTTTATTTAAAACAAGAATGGCATCACCCGACTTATTTTGACAAAATTAAAATTTTGACATTTTTGGCTATTTTTGCAAAAGGGTGGTTGGACGATGAGAGTTGCCTAGTATCTCACGTCCGGTGAGAATCAAAACAGCGTAAGTTCGGGCAAATTTGCCAAATCAAAAACTATTCTGACAACCAATTTTCTTTCTATTTCCAAATATTTTTCTCATTTTCTCTTTTTTTTTTTAATTTTTTCAAAAAATCCGGCAGCATTTCGGTAATATTTGGGCATTGGGTTTTTCAAAACAAAATGGTTACCCTTACTTAGTCCTCACACTGCTATTTTTCTCAATTTTTCACCCATTTAGACAAGCCGGTCAACATGCAAGGCCGAGCAAATAAATGCGCAAGTAAGCACGTAAGATGCATCAGGATGGTCATTCAATTCAAGGTCACCTGTCCTAGACGGACTCAACCCCTATGTTGAGTCCCTAAGTCAAATGCACATGATGCAAACAAACGTCCTACTAGGGATCCGGCATGAGTTTTTGTTCTTCTAGGTTTAACCCTAGGTTTATTGGTCTAGACCTGGCTTATCCGAGCGGACAACTCGAGCCGAGGGGGAGGCAGCGTACCGGCGATACAGAAGCTCCGCCGCTTAGCAACTTATCCAAACCTCGTTCTAAATTGGGAAAGATTTAAACAGAAGAGAAGCTACACGAAGTGCACCCTTCTCCATGATGTAGAAGTACTCAGAGAGAGGAAGGGATTCGTACCAGTTTATATATACAATTCAACAAATATAAAGCGGTAAAACACTTAGCACATTTAGCATGGAACATATAGTAAAATCAGAATAAAGCAAATATAACAATTATACTAAGCTCGAGTTCTTGAACCCTGAATCGAAATTCTGGCGTTCGTGTCCCAGCAAAGTCGCAGAGCTGTCACACCTCCTTTTTACACACCACCTACCCCAAAGGATAAAGTAAAAGGGAGTTTTTCCCATTTAAAGTGACATTAATTCGAAATGGGATTATTTATTTATTTTAGAGTCGCACACTTGGGATAGGATTGGCTTTTGGTGTCCCAAGTTCACCGGTTTAATTTCAATCCCAAATCGAGGAAAAATTTCGACTTCCCAATTGGAGTCTGCGAACGCAGAAATTCTGAATAAGGAATTCTGTTGACCCGAGGGAAGGTGTTAGGCACCCCGGATCCCGTGGTTCTAGCACGGTCGCGTTAAAATTGGTTATAAATGGCTGAAATCTGATTTTTATACATGTTCAAACCTATAGTGCAATTTTTAGAATTATTTAAACCGCTTTTAGTTTAAACATTTTAAGAAAGTGAACGTCGTTTAAAAAAACGTGTTTTTGGATCACGTACAAATGAAATGCACCCGGATCCTCGACACATTCTTAATCAACGTTTTGGGATTTGGTATTTGGGTTGCATGAAATGCACATCCCGTAATTAGGAAGGTAAATTATTAAAAGCGGCGCCTAAAGCAACTAACGTGTTATATTAACTTTGCGAGAGGCCATGAAAATTCGCTAATGGCACGTCCCGATTTCTAGCATTTTTAATGGGGTAATTAAAGAGGGCCACGCAATTTGTGATTTTATTGTGGCGCGGCACACCTCGAATTATTTTAAGGATATCCTATAATGAACTATTATTTTCTATAAATGATTGTCTCTAAAGGCCTAATTAACATTGTGAATTAATCATTATTTGAAACGTTCGAAAAGGTTCGGGCCTCAAGATCAGGTCCAAATTTAAACAAGGGAAATTTCCATTGCTGAAAATCCTTAGTTCAAAATCTGCACCTAAATTAAAGACCCAAAGCTTATATTTATTTAAACATGTAGCTCAATTAAGGTTTTCATATATCTTGGGCCTCGAAATTGGCCCTAGATAGGTTCAGTCAATTTATGGAAAGCTAACCAAACGTGGCCGCTGCACAGCCAAACGAAAAGGCAAACCAGCATGGGAACTGGCCCTGCTCCGCGAAGCCAGGGTCCAAATCAATTGGACTAGGCTATCAAGCCTTGGCTAGCCGGCAGGCCCAAACCAATGTTGGACTTTAACGGGCGTTTAACCCACTGAACTTATTGATTTGGGTAACAAAGGAAATTTGGCTTTCAAAATTACTAACTCATTTCACAACTGAACACCTCAATTCGATAGCAACAGGAAAATAATAGATTTATTCAATTCAATAACTGCCAATTTAATTCTAAAAGTTCCAAGCAGGTCTAAGCTAGTAAATTTCTACAAACATTTACAGGATTCAATGATTCAGCTAAGGTGATCAACCCTTATAGTAAAAAAAAAATCAAATTCAAGAACTTAATAAATGCTGAAATATTATTTTTCTGATTTCAAAACCAAACTTCTGGTATTAATCTGAAATATAGAGCCATTTGCTCATTTTGTAAACTCAACATTCCTGCTGAACCTAAACTCAAACTTATCATTCAAAGTTAAAACCTGAAATCATGCTCATTCTAAAGTTTATTTATAGAAATAATATCTAAACCTGTGATGTATTTACAGAATAATAATGCTAGTTCAACACCTATGCTGAAATTTCAATGAAGTCCAAGCAGTCCGAAATTCAACTTAAGCTATACTAAATGATACCAGATATGGCATTCAAATTATGCTGAAAATAGTTCAAACAGTCCAAACAGTCCTCAATACGAATGAGGCAATTGTTCAAATTACACTATTAAATGTATCTAAGCTAAATAACAGCAGAAAATTCATGTGAAACAAACAATTCTTCATCATTTAACTTCAAACGTGTTCATACATATGGATCCAATCTTCAACATCACTTGAGGCAAAGAAAATGTACCTGGAAATTTAATCAAAGTGAGGAAATAAGAGTCAGCTAAGTAAAAGTGCAACAGCAGCGATACCTTCTGCAGAAAACAACAATTCCAAGCCCAAAACCCAGGAAAATGGGGACCAAACGCAATAGACTTCTAAATTAAGCTTCAATCAACCAAAACCCAGCTGAATTTTGATAACCTAACTTGATGAACCAATGCAATTGCATAGAAAAGATCTGGACCTTTTTTTTGAATTTTTCAGTGATTGTTTTTTGCAGTAGTTTGAAACTTGAATTTGAATTTTTTGATTTATCTCAGCTCTAGAGTTTGAATTTTGAATTTTTCAGATCTGAAACTTGTTTTGAATTTTTCAGACCTCTAAAACTTGTGAAACAAGGCAAGGGGAATGCCTTTTTATAGGCAAAACTAGAGCAGCATCCAGATTTTATTTTACACCCTTAGTCTCTTATTTAATTTTCAGTTTTTAGCTACTTAGTCCCTTAGTATTGGCTTGTTGCCCAAGTTACTACACTTAATTTCCTGAATTTCAAATTAGAACCCCAATCTAGAAGATTCTAGAGGGGTTCTATTTTAAATTACTGCAGAATTCCCTATTTGAATTACCTATATTAACCCTGAATTGATTCTGAATTACTAGCCTAGGCAACCCAACCCCCAGCCCTGTTACCTTGGTCAAGAGGTGACTATAGTTAACTAATAAAGCCTGGACTATTCAGCTATAACCAAACAAATCCTAAGAATTGGACTAATCAAGCAATCTAACTAATCAAAACATAGAAATTAATTCTAACAATCAGTAAACTAACAATTAACGACAATCAAACAAACTTGAAACTAAAATCAAATTAACAGCGACAAACATGGATTTATTCAATCGAAACCAAATACAAAATCAAACCAACAGAAAAATCAAAACAGAACAAAAAGTAAACCTAAAATAAAAACTAAATAGAACAAAATCAATGAAACAAAAATCAATAAAAAACCCTAAAAATTCTAAATCAATTAACATCATTTGAAAGAAACTTACTGATTTAAGTCTTCTAGTTAGCTGTCCTTTCGAATTGATCCCAAATAATGTTATTTGCCTATTTTTGCCAAAAATAAACAAACAACATCATTTGAGGACCAATCGAACACTGGGAAATTCAAGCAAGGCCAAAATTCCTTTGGGCTTCGACCAGGAACCCTAGATTTAGGATTCAGGGGACTTTGGCTGGGTTTGAGGGAAACTAGTTTGAGATTTGGGGAGAGGGGGTCAAGATGAGTGCATGGTGTAAGTTTGGTAGGATTTGAGGGTGGCGCCGCCGTGGGCGGCGGAGGCGGCATCACTGTTTTGAATATTTGAGGCGTTTGGTTGGGATTCGAGGGCAAAGGCTTGGGGGCTTAGAAAGAGGAGAGGGAGTGGAGTCGAGGGTGTAAATTTGGGCAAGTTTGGAGACCGGCCGCCGCCGTGAGGCGATTTCCGGCGGCGGCGTAAGGCGAAGGGCGACGGGAATTAGGGTTGTGTGCAGTGATGTTCTGAGAGACGGAAAAGGGGGTTGGGGTAGGGGAATCCGACCATATTATACTAAATGTAACATAATTCCTAACCATTGGATCTAGTATCCTCGACGGCCAGGATCTAATGTGACTCAAACGACGACGTTTGGAATTAGGGGGGGGGCAGGCCGGGTTTTGGGTATAGACTGGGCTGCGACAAGAACTGGCCCAAAATGGTGGCCTGACTTACATTCCCTTTTCAAATCCTTTATTTATTCTCCTTTTCTTTTTAATTCTTAAATTTTTAATCTTTTTTTTTAAAATTAAAAATAAACCCTCACCATTAATTCAAACACCTAATTAAGCTACAATTAGTCTAATATCAATTTAAAAGAAATTAACAATCTAAAATCAAACAAAGCAAATTGAAATTTCTTTAGGACTTTCTTATATTTATAAAAAAAAACCTAGTTAGTAATTAATCTAAAAATGTAAAAATTAACTTCTAAATGCAATTTTGTATTTTATATGATTTATCAATTAAAAATGCACACAAAATGCAAACAAACCACAAAATCATGCAATTAATTCCTAAAAGTTCAATTAATAAAAGAAAAATCCTAATTTTAAGAAATTCTATAGGAGTAATTTAAGCACGGCAAAAATCACGTGCTCACAATCTCGTCTCTACTTCTTCGAGATTAGGCGGGATACTTACTGGGTACACGTTTTTGTACTCATACTACACTTCTGTGCATTTTTGTTGCACAGGCACATGCACCTTTAGTGCCTAGTGGGCGTAGCAGCATGGTTGACACGGAGACTAGGTGAGCTGTATTTCCTCGAGGCGACCCGCAGCTAGTATAGTCTCTCTCAGGATTCTATTTATTTTCTGTTCAATTGTATTCCGGACAGCTGTTGTACTTTATTCGATTTTTCTTAGAAATTGCTCATGCACTTATGACACCGGGTTCTAGGATGGTTATAAAGTATTTTGTATTAATTGCTTATTAACTAATTTGACTTGGAGCAATTATCTTCTTAAATTGGTAAATTTGGAAAGAAGTCATAGTTTCCAAGAGTATTAAAATGAGAATTTAATTAAGTATTTTGGGTTGGCTTGCCTGACAGTGGTGTCCGGTGCCATACGACCTTTAGTGGAATTTGGGTCGTGACACCAAGTATGGTGTCGAGAAAAAATTACTTGGCAATTTTAAGATAATATATGCAATGTTATATAATAACAATCAACTAATTTAACATTTAGTGATTCAAAGGACAAAAAATCTGTATATATAGGGTATTCAAAATTCAAAAATATGTGGCCAGAGATATCGATAAACTCAAAATGGAGTCATACTGAAATAAAATTTCACCGGCTAAAGAATTATTTAAATTTTAGATAGCCGATTAAAGTGAATTTTAAATTAAGGATAATATCTCCACTTGCATCATTATAAAGATACATTATTGAATATATATAAAGTTTTAGAAATTGAAATTTCAAAATAGAAATATTTTTTGAAAGATAACATCATACCAAATAAGAGTCAAGTCGTAGTAAAAGAGTCACGTCGTAACAAAAGAATCATTTATATAGTGTCAACCTTTGTGCTTTGCCATAAATACGAGTTATTATTTCGCTTTTGTGGCTATTTTTAGGTTCCAATAAAGCCAATGAGAATGGTGTATAAATAAAATTATCACTACGAGATTTGAAAAAATGTTAATCTTTTTCCATGTAGTGTTTCTTGATTAATATATAACGATTATCTATATATATAATTCAAATAACTCAGATATTTAATATCCTAACGTCAAATATCAAAATCGACTCATATCACAAAAAAATTAACTGGCTAAAGAAATTTTTAAATTTTTAGATAGTTGACTAAAATGAGTTTTGAATCAAGGATAATATTTTCACTTACGTTATTATAAAAACTAGTACTCGTACCCGCGCGATGCGCAGTCAATATTAAAAAATATTAATTAAATTTTATTATGACCGGGCTTGTTTGAACATATAAGATCGTATTGCTTTAATATATTTGAATTTTAATGAATAAAATCTCTATTAAATTAAAGGGACATATATAGTCATCGAATAACTTTTTTGTTATGTATCTTTCTTTATTATATAATAAATATTTAATATAATTGCATTGTTAATAAAAAAATTATTAGCATATTAATTTGTTTAATTTTATTAGCATATTAAAAAAATTATTAAATTTTTATTTTATTTTATGTAATTTTAAGTTTTTATTGTAAATAATTTAAAAACTCCAACTTGAAACTACTCTCCAATTTGAATGGACAATTTTTTTAATTTTTTGTTTTTTAAATAACATATTATTTTATAGATATTTAAATTCAAAAATAATAACCAATAACTAAATGACTACTTATGCCATGTGGCTTTTTTCTAGGCTATCACTTGGCTTAAGGAGATGGCTTTTTCCTCTCCTTTTAATAATATATAGATAATTGCTATTGAAAAATAAAGTTTTAGAAACTGAAATTTTAAAATAGAAATATTTTTTGAAAGATATCAACACACCAAATAAGAGTTGAAGTAGTAGTAAAAGAGCCAAGTCGTATCCAAAGAGTCCTTTATAGTCTCAACATTTGATTGTTTTGCCATAAACATGAGTTATTATTTTGCTTCCTAACTATTTTTAGGATCCAATAACACCGGCAAGAATGGTACCAAAAAAGAAAAATAGAATTATAACTAGGAGATTTGAGAAATAGTTAATCTTTTTCATGTATTGTTTCTTAATTAATATCCAATGATTATCTATATTTATCGATAAGGTCTAAATTTAAAGATTATTTACATAAAATCCAAATAACTCAAATATTTGATATGGTTAGTATCCACGCGGGCGCTAATACTAGTATGAAGTTAAAAGATAGACCTTTACGGGTGAATCTTTTATTGGAATATCTAATGAAAGCATGATTTTAATATTTTTAATTTATTGGAATTCAATAAGTTCCGATATATTCTTATCAGGATTGATTAAAGGAATAAAATCACTTATAAATGTGACAAAATATCCTTTGCACGGAAACAGGTTTATGTACTCAGTAAATGACGTTACAGTTACAATTTTGATATTGATTAACAATTATAAATTTTGATACAATTTATCCCTTTTTCGTGAATATAATTCGTCAATTGACATCAAAACTTTCACTATGTAAACAGATTCTCTTATTACAGTATTAAACATTAGTTTTGTATTTCAACAATATCTATGAATTATGATAAGCTTATATCGTTTTCTGTTTTTATGTATACAGAAATTCTATCTCAGCCGATTTGATTTCTTTAGTGAATATTAACACTCAACATCAAAAGAAAAAAAAAAAGGTTCTCATTCATGTATAAATTTTATGAATTATTTATGAAAAAGGAACTGCTCTTGCATAGCAAAGGGCATAAATGCTGAATTCTGTTTCTTAGATTTAATTAAATCTGGTTGTTAAAGTTTTTTAAAGATTTCTGTAAGATATTTCTTCCCAGAAATGTTTTTTGAAGTGGCATTGGTTTATTTCCAAGAAAAGTTTTTCCTCCACCCATGAGTATACTTACTAATTTTCAATACATGTTTACAAAAACTGTTGAAAAAAAAAACATTTTCAAAAAAGTTCGACTCCAAACAGATAAGACCCATATGTCGACTCTACAAACAAAATCACGTCTGGTTCCGATTCCAACACCTGGTTTCTACAAACTATGTATGTTAAGAATGTCTGGTTTTGATTTTCAAAACCAGACATGTTTAAGTCCATGTTTCTCGTGATTTTTGAACTATACGAAAACCTCTGCAATGCTTTGTACATTTAGATATTTTTCCCTGGAAAAGTTTTCTTTTCAATTGGTACTTCCCCTGGAAAAGCTTTCAAAATCAAGCAACTTTTTCTCACTTTATCTTCTATATGTCCTACTTGCACCTTTCAAGCGAATTTAATCATTTTTAATCTCAGAAGTCCATACATCAATCTTAATATCTGCACATCAACAACACTCATCTTATAGATATCTAATGTGTTTAACTTTTACATTTGTGATTGGAGTTCCTCAAGTTTGAAAGACTAGGAATTTTCTCATAAGTGATCATATTTAAGAAGCCATGGATAATATGGATATCCATATTATCTGCCGGATAAACCCGTTTTTATTCGTCTCAAATACAGGTCGGGCCGGATAATTTATCCGTTTTTTAAATTATCCGTTTTAACCCGCTCATATCCGACCCGACCCGACCCGCCCATTTGACACCCATAACTCTTATTATAAGACAAAAATGTTGCGTAATTATCCTATCCCAAAATAGGAATTAGAGTGGTAATATCTTAAATAGGGCTGTCAAATTTGGCACAAGCCCAAATGAGTCGTCCAACCCGTCCAAGGTTAGGCAGGTTATTGACCCGCCCATTTATTCAGCTCCCCCATCTTGACTCAACTTATCCCAACCTATTTAAAATTGGGCTGACTTTTAGCCCAAATTGATCCATGTGTAACTTTACCAAAATATCTTAGAAATAAATTTTTTTTTTGGTTTGATTTGTTATATATGACCATAACAAAAGAAAAGAAGTCTTATTTAGTAATTATACAATTCATAATAGAACAACACATATAAGTAAAGCTTGATAAGATCTGGGTGGGTTGGGCTATGACCCAAATTTTAGCCCATCTTGACCCAGCCCATCTTAGCCCAAGTAACTTTTGGGCGGGTCAATTATGGACTCAACCCATTTTGACCCGCCCAAAATCGGCCTAACGCGCTCATTTGATACATCTAATCTTTAAAATGTTGCATAGACTTGGAAATGTTATGGAGAAATCTTCTCAATTATTGTAGTAGGTGTTGGACAAAAGGAAGGACCACTTCTCTTTAAGTCTTCCATAACCTCTCAGAGCTTCCATTCACATGAACCACAATATCAAACATATCCAGAATAGGTAACATGTGAAACTCCAAAGTAACACACAAAACATAAATTTCACTGTCAAAAGGAATCACAATGCATCTTTACAGATTCTAATCACATTACAAGTATCACGGATACCATGCAAACGATGGTTCATTGAACGTTACAAAACCACTCGATGCAGCCACTGGTTTTTGATATAATCTCTATCCAAGATTCATGCACACATACAAAACCTAACTAGTTGTCTTTCCTTTCGTTATTCAAATAAAAAGGAAATGAATTACGACGTTTCCAGGAACCAGTCGATACATGTATAACATGCAAGTGCAACAATAGTAAAGTTCAGTACCCACTTTGTGGTCCTTATAGCAATATGGGTAATAAATGAGAAGATATTTAATTTCCATTCAAGAGGTAATGGAGTAGATGGGCTTACATACCTATCTCTTGATACCAAGAGAAAGAAAACCAAGTCTCTGCAAGTTGATGCAGCAAGTAGCAAGTGAATTAATCACATCATCTTCTTTCCTGTAAAACGTACGGAACCATTGGCCCAGCTATCTTTTCTGACCTGCACCCTGCAAAGGAAAACTCAGCCAAAACATGAAGGATGAAAGAGGGTGTTAACTTGCTTTCATTCTAATGTACTTTGGCCTAGTTGGAAACAAATGTTAAATGAAAACAATTGAACAGATAATGCAATGCACCTTAGCAACCTATCATCTTCACATATGTTTTCCCTTTAAGGTCCAACGTTAATCGTGTGCACCCAAGGGGAAAACTATAAAGATTCCAATAGACCCTACCTCTATCTTGTGAGTATAGAGAGGTTGTTTCCAATAGACCCTCGGCTATTCATTCAAGAAAATCTGCATACATATATTGAGTGACTAAGTAAACTAATGCTGACCAATCAGCTCCTCCAAATAAAAGATCCATGTTAAATCCAATGTTGATAAATGCTACCAGTTTTTACATTCAGATGAGCACTGTATTATGTTTCAGTTAATATTACCCAACACGACAAATGCAAAATAAGGATACAGAAACATACATCTACAATTAACAATATGCATTAGTCATGTCACCAACAATCAGCAGCAGGGGGGTGTAGGTGCCAAGCTTCAACAAACTACATATCCAAAAATCAAAAACCTTATCGTCGACCAAAATATAACCCCAAACAGCAAGCAGGCAATGCAATTTAAGGAAACTTAAACAAGCAACATTATGCTTGCAATACAGGCAGCTGAAAGCTTCAGTAAACCCACTATATAATTATTAGCAAAGGTCGTCTTGTCTTGAGAAATATATAATATACGACTTTAAAAAAGGTTTAGAATTTATTGCATTCAGCTCAACCTAGCCTTACAGATGGCACTTGCATCCAAAATGTGATGATCATATTTTGTGCACCTATCATGTAAAATTACAAAGGCTATACCAAGCCTTACAGATGGCACTTGCATTCAAGATCTGATGATCATACTTTGTTTAGCTATCATATAAAATTACAGAGGCCACCCAATGCAAACCTACAACCTAAACATTCACATTCGCTTAATGGCGGGGCAGAGATATACAGCAGTATGTAACCCAAAAGCAGTTTAATTACACAACGACCTGGTAAAACCACAAATGTCAGATCATCCAGAAAATTCAAGCGAACTTGGGTTTCGGCATTGGCATTGATGAAGCAGCTTGATGTAACGAAGCATTTTGATGTACAGGACCAAGCTTTTGGATCCAATGATGAAGCCCTTTCTTGTGATCTTGCAACATTGACTTTTCCACAAGATTCAGAGTTCCGTCATGAGCAACTGATGACTCGAACTGCTCCAGTACCTTCACAATCTGCCAAAACTCAGGCCTCTTTTCTGGCTGCAGAGCCCAACACAGTTCAATCAAAGCTTTCATGGCTGGAGGGCAATCCCCAGGAATAGATGGTCGCATATTCTGAAGGCCAAAAAGACAAGTACTTTTAGGATTACATATAACCCTAATTCGCAGAATATGAAGAGGCATCAAAAAAGAAGATTTTTGCTGGGAGGGACGGAGGATGCCCGAGAGGTATGTGGGTTGTTATTACGTCAAATGTTCAGCCATGCAGAGGTCAAAGTTATTTGCACCAACAAGTTCTTTGGGAAGGAAATAAAGCGTTTAGTGAATGATACTTTACCATTCAATGATAATTGATTATAAAGTTCAAAATAACAAATATTACAAGAGTGCCAGAAATAGATGAATAAGAAAACACCGAAATTTGGAGCGTACCTTGTTTACGACGGCAAAAGCAGCCTGTACTGGTGTCATATCTTCATAAGGAACGGTTCCAGCCACCATTTCCCATAGAATGAGTCCAAAGCCATACACATCAACCTTCCGGCCATATGATTTTCTCTTAATCATCTCTGGTGCCATCCAACGGTAAGTACCTGGATCATCAGCCAGGAGATCACAGTATGCCTCCTCACAAGCAATTCCAAAATCAGCAATTTTCAGGTGAAATTCCTCATTGATAAGTATATTCTCTGGTTTGAGGTCCCGGTGAATAATGTCTTGTGAGTGAATATATTCCATTCCACGAGCAATATCCATGGCAAGTGCTATCAATTTGCCCAAGGTTAGGGATTTATGTTCAAGCTTATGCAGGTATGCTCTCAAAGAACCCTCCGATAGATACTCAGTAACAACACAAAAGACCGGTGGTTGTTTGCATGCACCTACGAACTGCAAGGGGTTATATGAACCAAATCACAAAGACGTTTTATAAGAAAACAAGTTACCACAATTGCTCTATTTCTAAAATTCGAGACTACAGATATAGAGGCAAATGATGGAATGAAATTTTTTTGGCAAGATAATCAGACACAGTTAAATAGATGCGCCAGCAGAGTTGCAGGTACATAAAAGAAATGAACCAGATAAAAAATATAACTCTATTGTACTACCTTGATAACATTTGGATGGTGGAGACGAGACAAGAGAGTAACTTCTCTAATAAACTGATTCTCCAATCGAGTTGCTAAAGCTCCAATTTCGTCATCATCTGTTATTCTAATAATTTTCACCGCGACAGCTTCATCCTTGTATTTCCCATGGTAAAGCTGACTGTGCGCACCGTGTGCAAATCTTAGCCCAAGAAACAGCTTAGAAAGATCAATTGTATACTCATCTGCTGTTTCTACAGAACTGACCCTACCACCACCATGATCAAAGTACCTACTCCATGCTGAATCCTTCCGGCTCTTTGATTTATCATGGAACTTCATTGATGTGAAATGCCGAAGGGGACTTGTATTTGCTGGAGATCTTGAACCAGGAGACCTTAACATAGGCGACTTTGTTCCGCGGGAATCTTTGTGAAACGACTTGCTCACAATTTTCTTCTCATGTTCCTTCCTTTGTGGATGTGGTGTTGAGAATCTCTTCTGACTAGATCGAGCTTCCTTAAAGGTATCGGAAATTGCTGTTTCTGGATGAGGTGATTCAGTCCTCTGTTTGTTTGTAGTTGGGTTGCGCTGAAGTCGCGCAACGGTTGGCTCAGGTCTTGGATTAGGAGAAGCAGTTCCAGGTCTAGTTTTTGCACCAGCAATTCTTCCTGACTGAATAGTAAAAGGAATAGAGGCCAATCTTGCAGAATCCAACCTATGACAAACTGTATGAGAAAACTTTGTTCTCCTAATCCAAGAATTAACCTCTTCATCCATTTTCTTCAATCAGCCTAGAACACTTGATAACCAGTAAAAAATCTGTTCTTTTCCTCCTCCTTTAGCTCAGAAGAAGTTTCAAATTCAAGAATTCCCTTCAAATCCCCCAAGAATTTTGCCAAGTTTTCTACTGACAATTTCTTCAAGTCCATCAAAGGGTGGTAGTAAATCAAGAAATCAAACTCCAACCTTCAAATACAGTGTAAAAATCCTTCATACCCCATGTGCAGATAAACCATAAACGATCAATCACCTTAAAAACAACCTTTTCAACACCACAACTAAAGCTGGAAAAATCCCAATATCTCTATCAACTAAGCCAAATATCAAAACTTTTTAACCTCTAATAAACAATAGTTATCGGCAAATAATACCATCAAATTTGTAGGCCTACAAAATGTTACTTTCATACCCATCATCAGACAAAAAACCAAACTATTACCTCAAAAAGCAAAACAACCCCTCTTCAGCTCCAAAGTCAAACACCCACCATCTTCTTTCAAAACCTGGAAGATCCCACACACAAATTAAAAAATATAAATACATAAGTTTTAAAAAGAAAAAGCCAAATGAAATAACATTAAAAAAACATAAATAATTGGCTTAAAGATAAAGAAATACAACATCATGATAAACCCCATTAACCCACCAACTCAGCTAATCATTCCGCCAAATACAAATCACAAATCGATAAACTAATCAAGAAATATAATAAAGAATAAAAAACACCCATTTCCATTAACAAAAACAAGATCCGTGTACCAACACACTTACCCAAAGGGTATTTTTCTTGATTTTTCCAAAAAAATAACTCACAAACTCTTTGTATTCTTTCTTCTTCTTTTTCACTTCTCTCTCTCTCTCTCCTCTCTCTTAAGCCATTATTAAATGTAAGAGAGGAAAGAGAGAAGAAAAAATCAAAAACTCCATTTAAAACTAGTATCCTTATTCATATAAACTAGACTAGGGGGTTGTATCTAAATTAAAATACGTACAAAGTTATACGTGAGGTGCTTTATGTGGACCAATTGTTGCACGTTGATGATTCATGTGGACCCGGTTTCGTTGCTGACTACAAAAAATTGGGCTATTTTAGTGGGCCCTAGGAGTTTGTGTGGGTGGTGGAAAGTGGGGCCCATTAGAAGATAGTCAATAAAAGACAGAGAGAGAGATATATATTACTAGTTATATATCAAAGGGAATAAAGCAATTTAATTGGGAAGAATACAAGGTCCCTATCAGAGAATTGAGGTACGGAATAAAGGAAAACTCAGATTTTTAATTTTTTCGTTTTGGCTTTGTTATTTTTAATACTTTGATATGGTTAAATGGTACGGTTGTCACGGATATGGAGGATTGTGGTTGGGTGAGTGGACAGTAAATTCATACTTATTCCGAGGGGTTCATAAAAATCTGAAAAATCGAACCAAACTGAAAACCAAACCAAACTGACCAAAAACACCGATACTTTTTGGTTTGGTTTGGTTTTGGTTTTGAATTTTAAAAATCGATCAAATTTGGTTTGGTCTTGGTTTTAATCAAAAAAAACCGAACCAAACCGACTATAGGAGTAGCTATTTCAAATTTATTATTACACCTATATATATGTATTTCAAAAATTTAATGGTAAATGTTAATAGTTTACACTTTTAGTATAGTTATGTAATTTACATTCTATTTTGATTGGTAGTTTTCTTTTGTTAAGTGTAAGAATCCATTTCGTGTTAAAAATAATATATTTTTAATTGAGTCCTTAAATTATTCATCCCTATTTGATTCAATTATCATCAATATATCTTGGTAAATAATAGATTCTCAAAGGGAAATTGATTTGATAGTGTTACGTTGAAAATATGGTCTCCGGAATATGTGTTTGGTAGTGTATATCTTATATTTAAGAAAAAACCGACAAATAACCGAAAAAACCGAAAAACCGACAAAACCCGGCATAAACCGAATCGAGAAAAAACCGACTTAATTGGTTTGGTTTGGTTCTAAAATTTGAAAAACCGACTTACTTGATTTGGTTTCTTTTTAGGGAAAAACCGATCCAAACCGAACCATGAACACCCCTACTTATTCCTCTATACATTTAGGTCACACAATTATTATATATATATATATATATATATATATATATATATATATATATATAGCTTTCAAATATGTATATTTTATCAAAGACCTTAAAGAAATTATGTGTAAAATTACATCAAATAATAAATAGTATAATTCTCATACTCTATATTTTGCCACATAACATAAAAGAGAGAATATATAATTTCTTCCTTTTTCTGAAAAAGTAACAATTTTGATCATAGAGTAAATTTTGTATTCTAATTTGATCATTCAATTATTCAAAATAAGCATATATGTACGTTCGAATAAAGAGAATATATATTATCTTATAATTAAAGCTAATGGAGATAATTGATGCATTATCAATAAATAAAAATATAAAAATAAAAAGAAGAGGATAAGATCAAGTCCTTCCAAATGAAGTGAATCGGTACATGTAATAATGTAAATGAGCTTAATATAGAAAAAATATGAAACTAATAATGACAGTCAATAATATTTTAGTTAATAATTAGTGGTACTTATAAGTTATAAGTTATATTTTCGGGTTCACTTTTAGTTGTCAAGTATTCTAAAAATAAATTTTTATCTTTATTTGTCACTTTCGCATATTAAGAGAAAAATAATTTATTTTTTCTGTTTTATTCTTAGCATTAGTTACTCATTTCAAGTCATTTTCCAAATCTATTAAAACTATACGTCAATTAATATGAATAACATGGTATATTATGCACTTTATTTATTATTTCTTAAGGGACGCACAAAATCAATAGTTCACAAGTAAAAGTAAATGGAGGGAGCAAGAGTCATTCATATAATTTATCTGAGTTTGTAGCAAGAGTTTCATATAATTTATCTGAGTTTGATCTTTACCATTTTTTTCTCTCTTTCATGTCCCTATTTATACTAGAAAAGTCAAAGAGAAAAATGAGAGTGACAGGAGGATGGGGAGGGGGAAGATTTATTAGCAACTTCATATGAGAATCTTAGTGGGCGTTTGGACATAAGAATTGTAAAATTACAAAATACGGGGGGAAATATTTTTAAGTGAAAATAGTACTAGAGTTGTGTCACGACCCATTTTCTGAATTAGTCGGGACCGGCATTCGATCACTAAACATGACCGAGCGAACCATCTCTACTTATCAACTCTATTATAACTCCAAACTTTATATGCAACAAGGCAATACTCTAACCAATTACTTTTGATTAATTTAAATATTTAAATAAATCAACTCCAAAACTTTATTCGTAGTAACTACTGAATTACTGCTAAGTTATTATCAAAAATATCTGAATCTTAACCCAACGACTATGTCTATGAAGCCTCTACTGATAAACTGACGCACTGCTCAGGACATGAGATTTCCTGGCCAGTTCTCTAAGTAAACAAAGAAATAACTAAATAAAGATGACTCAAAGGAATACTCCACGAACAAAAGCGAAACTCACCAATAACACTGGAAGAGAAGGAAGTCCTAACTCGTAGCCTGCTCGCCTACAAAACCGGTTCTTACGTTGTACCGCAGACCAACGTAGGTTCCCAAAAGAGAACGTCAGTACCATCCATTGTACTCAGTGAGTCTCAACGACAGGGGACGAAACTTTAATAACATATATATTACGAGCAAAGATTCTAAATGCATGTAAAACATAAAGCTTATAAGAACAATTCTAAAATAATTGCATAATAGCAGTTTATGAATATTATAAAAGAAATTCTTTTCTTTTTCTTTCTTATAAAAAAATACTTCACTTTATACTTAGGGAATTTCAACTATCCTGACTTAATTCTATCTCAGTCACCGTGTGATCGGCACGGGTTCGATCCCAACCTGATCGAATACGCCCAATCCACGAGGTGCCACTCGCTTCATGGTTCTTAGCGCTCATGTATCATACCTTAGCATGGCTAAGTAAATTCTCAGCAACGAGACCCTCGGCTCGTGTGCTCCCTACTGTGGCACAAGTAGTTTCAGGAAGTCACGCCTTGGTCGGGACCCTCGGCTTGGACGATGACCCCTTCTCAGAATAAAGGATACTCCCAAAAATCTTTTCTTTCTAAAACTTCTCCTTGTGACCTTTCAAGTCTAAATCTTTTCTTTATAGAACATCATGTACATGCTCATGCTGATATCCTTGAATGTAAAGCATGACATAAGAATGAAATAAACATGTAAAAGTATTTCTACAAATTCTTTCTTCTTCATAAATTTTCAACATGAATATAGCATATAAGAATAACACAAAAATCTGAAAATTTAAGCATATATATCATAATAAATCATCTAAACTTTTGCTAGAACAATTCTAAGTTAATAGGTACTCACTCGCTCGAATTAAGTAAATATAAACTCTTTTAAGCAATTCATCAAACACCTTGTATGGTTGCTTTTGTGAGTTAAACCACTTTAGTAAAGCGTTATATCAACTCACCTCAAAACTTCTCGAGCCAATACGTAGGCCCCAGACCAATTGACACCAGTCAAATAATCGATTTTACAGCAACCAGTGCGTTTTAATCAATTTTAAAGTTTCACGCTTAAACATAGAATTTACTGTTGATATAGAGGAAGAAGGGAATTAACTATTCAATTATTGCCTATTACCACTGTAGGATAGTTGACAATAGGGAAATTTACATACCTGAGTTCAAGAATTAGTGATTGGTAAAAAACCCTAGAATTTTATTTTGTTGTCTGCGTAAAGAATAGTGTTCTGTTTCTTGTGCGTATAACTATGTCGCTTCTTTCTTTGGACGTTTTTTTTACGTCCAGCCTTAAAGTCGCTTCTTTCTTTGGACGTTTTTTTGCGTCCCGCTACTGCTTTAAGGCCTTAAGCCTTCCCTTTTCTTCAATAGCCCTTTATGGGCTTTAGTCCCTTTTCCTTTTTTTTTTGGTGGTTTTAACTTAACTAATAATTAATGATATCCACCTTTAATAATTAAAAGTATTAAAGTTATTAATATTCCCCTAATTGTATATCCAACTATTTATAAATAGAAAAGTAACTCAAAAATCAATCACAGGGGTTTAAATCCATAGTAGAAGTATATTTTTAAGATAAAAAAAATTAAATTCTATATTTAACGTATCTTGAAACTTTTATAAATTTGAGGAGTGTTACAAGCTTCCCTCCTTAAAAACATTCGTCCTCGAATGTTGCTAGGGCCTTATTCTTAAGCTAACAATCATTTCTTAGGTCCTTGAACCTCTTTAAGTTTTCTTAGCACTAATCACTCTTGCAAGGGACTCAAAATTTTGGCTAACTCCCTAAAATTTTAAAAATTTCGGCAGAGTTTCCCTTGTAAATTTGACTATCCAAAAACAATTCCTGTCACAAATACCACAAATACACCAACAACAACCATATACATCATAACAGGCCATTCTTAGACACCATATACAGCTCATAAATTAATTACTCACACTCTGGCAAGGAGGTACCACAATAACCAACAAGAATCTAAAGCACAACACTTTAGCAAAAGTAAATCACTTTAAGGAGTTAAATGTACTATGGCAAGGCACTAAATTATTAAATAACTAAATATACTCTAACAAAAACTAAATTACTTCAACAACTAAGTATAATCTAGCAAGGACATAAACACATGCTAACTTGTATTTAATAAATAAAATACAAATGCCAATCCAAACCTAGGTTTGCATACCTTTTTCCTCAAATAAATATGGATATTTCTTCCTCATATCTTCCTCGACCTCCCACGTAGCCTCTTTTGAATCATGATTACTCCACAAAACTTTTACCGATGCTATATCTTTTGTTCTTAACTTTCTTACTTGCCTATCGAGAATTTCTATAGGTACCTCTTCATAAGTCAAGCCTTCTTTAATTTCTATGGTATCGGCAGGTATTATATGCGACTCGTCATGAATGTACTTCCTAAGCATAGACACATGAAAGACAGGATGAACAGAGGAAAACTCAACGGGCAACGCTAGCTCATAAGCCACGTTTTCCTTCTTTTCTATAATCTCATAAGGTCCAATAAATCTATGACTAAGTTTCCCCTTCTTACCAAACCTCATAACTCCTTTCATTGGTGAAACTTTCAAAAATACCTTGTCACCAACCATGAACTCTATGTCACGATGCCTCTTGTCAGAATAGGACTTTTGACGACTCTGAGTCGCTTTCAATCTTTCTCTGATTAGCTGGACTTTCTCTAAGGCCTCACAAACAAACTCTGGACCAATCAACGGCACCTCTGCTGGTTCAAACCAACCCACTGGAGACCTACATCTTCGCCCATACAACGCTTCATAAGGAGCCATACCAATGCTAGCATGATAGCTGTTATTGTAAGCAAATTCTATAAGTGGCAAGTGATCATCCCAATAACCTCCAAAATCTATAACACACGCACGCAACATATCTTCGAGAGTCTAAATGGTCCTTTCTTCCTGACTATCGGTCTGTGGATGGAAAACGGTGCTCAAATTGACCTTGCTACCTAATCTTTTCTGAAATGCTTGCCAAAAATGCGTTGTGAACTGAGGGCCTCTGTCAGATATGATTGAAACTGGAGTACCATGCAATCGGACTATTTCTTTGATGTACAACTACGCATACTGCTCTGCGGAATCTGTCGTCTTTACTGGTAGAAAATGTGCGGACTTTGTCAGTCGGTCTATAATAACCCAAATTGACTCATGTTTATGGTATGTGCGAGGTAAACCTACTACGAAATCCATATTAATCATCTCCCATTTCCACTGTGGTATTTCTATATCTTGAGCTAGGCCACCAGGCCTCTGATCTGCTACTTGCTTCTTCATGCCTTTCCACCAATACAACTCTTTCAAGTCCAGATACATTTTGGTAGCACCTGGGTGGATAGAGTACCTCGAGCTGTGAGCTTCTTCCATTATGGCCTTCCTTAGACCATCTACATCAGGCACACATAACCGATCATTCAACTTCAAAACTCCGTCACTTCCTAGAGTGAAAGCAGTGCTTTCTTTGTTTCTAACTCCTTCTTTTAACTTCACTAAGTACGGATCTTCGTCTTGCTTAGCCTTAACATGCGCAACTAAAGAGGATTGCGCTAAGGCATAAGCAGCTATACCTCCTTCTTCGGTCTCATCCAGTCTAATTCCATCATTTGCTAGTTTTTGAATTTCTCGACCCAAAGTTCGCCTTTGCACTGCAAGGTGGGCCAAGACACCCATTGACTTCCTACTAAGTGTATCTGCTACCACATTAGCTTTGCCGGGGTGATAAAGGATATTGATGTCATAATCTTTCAATAGCTCGAGCCACCTTCTCTGTCTCAAATTTAATTCTTTTTGCTTGAAAATGTACCGGAGGCTTTTGTGATCTGTAAACACTTCAGAATGCTTGCCATAAATGTAGTGTCGCCATATCTTTAATGCAAACACCACTGCTGCAAGTTCCAAGTCGTGTGTGGGATAGTTCTTTTCATGATTCTTTAACTGCCTGGAAGCATAAGCAATAACTTTTCCATTTTGCATAAGAACACAACCAATACCAACTCTGGAGGCATCACAATACACTGTGAACCCACCCGAACCTGTCGGCAAGGTTAATACAGATGCAGTGGTCAACCTCTTCTTTAACTCTTGAAAACTCTGCTCACAAGCTTCTGACCACTGGAACTTAACTGCTTTCTGAATCAACTTAGTTAATGGAGCTGCTAGTGAGGAAAACCCCTCTACAAACCTTCTATAGTAGCCAGCTAACCCCAAGAAACTCCTAATTTCGGTTGGCGTTGTCGGCCTAGGCCAGTTCTTGACTGCTTCTGTCTTCTGAGGGTCTACTTTTATGCCTTCACTAGATACCACGTGCCCTAAGAATGCCACTGACTGCAACCAGAACTCACATTTTGAAAATTTGGCATAAAGCTCATTCTTCTTCAAGGTCTGCAAGGCTATTCTGAGGTGTTCGACATGCTCATCCTTGCTCNATACAGCCTGATCAGTGTGTCACAACTGTATGACAGAGGTAAACTTGTAGCATTCACCTCTACTAAATGCTTTGTGATTAACCTTACACCACTGACAAGATTGTTTTGCAGGGAAAAAGAGTTAACAATATTTACATCGTAGATTTGTCTACTCTTTCAGAAAATGAACTCACCTGCCTAAGTGTGTTAGATAATGATCCCCTCATGTGGCACAAAAGACTTGGTCATGCTAGTCTGAATCAGCTAAACAAATTAGTCTCTAAGGACTTGGTGATAGGGCTACCTAACATCAAGTTCAAGGAAGACAAAGTTTGTGAGGCCTGTGCAAGGGGGAAGCAGGTAAGATCATCCTTCAAAAGCAAGAAAATGGTAAGCACAACCAAGACGTTGGAACTGGTCCATATGGATCTCTGTGGTCCAATGAGAACCTTGAGTAGAGGTGGAAAGAAATATGTAATGGTACTTGTTGATGATTATTCTAGATTTACCTGGGTACTATTTTAACATCTAAAGATGAAGCATTTGACATGTTTACTGCTTTTGTTAGAAAAACTCAGAAACAACTAGGTAATCAACTCACATCCATTAGGTCTGATCATGGAACTGAATTTGAAAATGCTAAGTTTGCTGAATTCTGTGATGAGCATGGTATAGATCATAACTTCTCTGCCCCTAGGACTCCTCAACAAAATGGTGTAGTTGAAAGAAAGAACATGACTCTTGAAGACATGGCTAGGACTATGCTTCTTTCTAGTAAACTGCCCCACAGCTTCTGGGCAGAGGCTGTAAACACTGCATGTTACATTATCAATAGATGCATGACTAGACCTCTTGTAGAGAAGACTTCCTATGAGTTACTTAAAGGGAGAAAACCAAATATATCCCATCTTAGGGCATTTGGATGTAAGTGCTTTGTGCACAATAATGGAAAAGACTCCCTAGGTAAGTTTGATCCCAGAAGTGATGAGGGAGTATTCTTGGGATATTCTTCACATAGCAAAGCATATAAAATGTTCAATAAAAGAACTTTGTGTGTAGAAGAAAGTGTGCATGTAGTGTTTGATGAAACTAACATTCCTTCTGAGAGACAGGAACATGAAGATGAAGCCATTGGACTGGTAAAGGAATTGACTGAAGTCCCAGCACAAGTTAAAGTGGCACCAAAAGAATGAACATATGATGGAACAAGTTCTTCCATTTAGGGCAACCTGACAGGGGGAACTGATCAAAGAGGAATTGAAACTAATCCCCTAGAAGAACCTGTTCATGACCCTGTTCCTCAGCAACAGAACATAGGAGAAACATCTAGCAGAAATCAGTTGGTTGTGAAACCTCACAAGTATCAAAGTTCTCATCCTATTGAGAACATAGTCACTGATTCAACATCTGGAGTCAAAACCAGATCACAATTAAAGAACCTGTGTGCTTTTGATGCTTTCCTATCTCTTATTGAACCTAAAAATATTATTGAGGCTTTGCAGGATGCAAATTGGGTGAATGCAATTCAAGATGAACTCAATCAGTTTGAGAGAAGTCAAGTATGGCATCTTGTTCCAAGACCCAAGGACAGATCAGTTATTGGCACAAAATGGGTCTTCAGAAACAAACTTGATGAAGATGGATCAGTTACAAGAAACAAGGCAAGACTGGTGGTCCAAGGTTACAGCCAAGAGGAGGGTATAGATTATGATGATACTTTTGCTCCAGTTGCAAGACTAGAGGCAATAAGACTCCTCATAGCCTTTGCAGCACGCATGGAATTCACTCTCCATCAAATAGATGTCAAAAGTGCCTTCCCGAATGGTTACCTGAAAGAAGAAGTGTTTGTGAAATAACCTCCAGGGTTTGAGAGCAAGGAATGTCCTGAGCATGTTTACAAATTAGACAAGGCTCTCTATGGACTCAAGCAGGCTCCTAGAGGATGGTATGAACGACTGTCCACATTTCTGCTTGAACATGGCTACAAAAGAGGTAAAATTGATAGTACACTATTCTTAAGGGAAAAAGGTAAGGATCTCCTTGTGGTACAAATATATGTTGATGACATAATCTTTGGGGCCACCACTGATAAACTATGACATAATCTTTGGGGCCACCACTGATAAACTAAGTAAGGATTTTGCAAAATTAAAGGGGAGTGAGTTTGAAATGAGTATGATGGGTGAGCTTAACTTTTTCTTAGGCTTACAGATCAAACAAACCCCAAATGGAACCATGATCCATCAACAGAAGTATGCAAAAGAGCTGATCAAAAAGTTTAAAATGGATGAACCAAAGGAAATAGACACCCCCATTGCAATTGCCACTAAATTAGACATTGATGAACCTGGTTCATCAGTTGATCAGAAGTTGTATAGGGGTATGATTGGTTCACTCTTGTATCTTACTGCAAGCAGACCTGGCATCATTTTCAGTGTAGGGCTTTGTGCTCGCTTTCAGGCTAATCCAAAGGAGTCTCACTTGACTGCTGTCAAGAGAATACTAAGATATCTGAAAGGCACCACTGATCTGTGTCTTTGGTATCCCAAAGGTAGTAATTTCAATCTAGTAGGATATGCTAATGCTGATTATGCAGGTTTCCTTGTGGATAGGAACAACACCTCAGGTATGGCTCACTTTCTTGGTTCATGTCTTGTATCATGGGCCACTAAAAAGCAAAATTCAGTGGCCTTATCCAGTGCTGAGGCTGAGTATGTTGCTGCTGCCTCTTGTTGTGCTCAATTGCTATGGATGTTAGACACCACTTCTTGAGAGATAACTATGAGAAAGGATTGATCTCTATAGAATTTTGTGCTACTGATAAATAAATTGCTGACATCTTCACTAAAGCATTGAGTAGAGAAAACTTTGAGAGGAACAGGTTGGAATTAGGGATGATTAAGATCACCTAATAGGTCCAGCTCAGAATGTACAATGAAAAAAAAGGGAAAAATGAAAAAAAAAATTTGGCTAGGAATTCTGAACTTGTGTAAATATCTAGATTAAATCTTACTCAGCTTCATACTTTAATTAGTGTACTCCTGTAACATGTGTTAATATGACTCACTGATCTCTTACAAAATTTTCTCTATTATGGCATTTGAGGCATGTTTAAGAGAGTTCTAAATGAAGAGCCTGGTTCATCAGTATGGATTCATATGAAAGCTAAGGTATGTTTTCTATACTCTGCACAATTAGAAAGATTAATATTTCAATCATGAGAAGTCCTATAATTGTTCAATTCCTAGAAAATTCTATCCGTTAGCATTGAACCAGTTCCGTTTGCCTAGAACTCTAAACCGAAAATTTTGCCTAAAATCTAGGGAAGATAAACCGATCATTCCAAATCAGAAATTTCAGGTTGATTAGACCTCTAATTGACCATTGTTAAAAAGCTGTCATTACCTATTAAATGTAGGGGTGTGCATTCGATTTATCAATTCGATTTTGACCTTTATCGATAATTACTTATCGATTATCGATTTGTACATATGCTTATCGTTATCGTTTCAATAAGGTTTCGATTTTGATTTATCGATTTTTGGGGCTTATCGATTCGGTTATCGATTACACCAATAAGAAAGTTTGCGGGATTCCACGGAAAGTATATCACTATAAACACGCCTATCTAATATGGACCAAAAGAAGCTAAAATAAGACGAACACCGTTTATAACATAAAAATTGTGTCAACAAGCACATGCAACAAAACTAAAGTAAGGGATAAAATGTATTCCACCAACACTCCAACGGTATAATAAAAAAAATATATCATCACGGCTAATTCTATTTTTCATTAATTTGAACTTCATTCCCTTGAGCTTTAAATATGATCATTCCTTAAATGTGGTAGATGAAATAATAGGGTTAGGGACTTAGGGTAAAGGAAAGGGAATTATAGAATAAGGGCAAAAAACAAAATTAATTTTTTTTTAGTATTTCTTATCGGTTTATCGATAAAACGATAAACCGAAGAGGACAAAATCGAAATCGAAATCGATAAGAAAAATTTTGAAATCGAAATCGTAATCGATAAATCGATAAACCGATATCAATAAACCGATAACAAATAATCGATTCGATTTATCGATAAACCGATTCGAATGCACACCCCTAATTAAATGTGTATTTCTCTTTAAATACACATCACCTCCCCTGCCATCTTAATAATTTCAAACCATCAAAAATGCTTCTTCACCCTCACTTGCCTTCTTCTTTAGAACTCTAATTCCCAAATTCTCTCAAGAAACCAACGATCATGTCTAACCCATAAGACAATCCTGGAACTCCTCCACCAATATCTCCCTCAAATTCATCCTCAATTACTCCACCCAGTGCATCTCCAAAACCTAGACTACGAAGGGTGAAAATTCTTTCTCGAAAGACTGTAGTGTCCGGGGCTCTGAGGAAGGCATTAAATGAGAGGTTGAAAGCAAGCCCAGCTCAAAACTCCGACTCCAATTTTGATTCTGGATCCTATCAATCCGCTACTGAGGGAGATGGACATGGGTCTTCTGATTCTGAAAAGACTCAAGAATCCCCTTCTAAGGTAGGTTCATCTGTGACTGAAAACCTAGAGACTAGGTTTGTTCTGGTTGGACCCATTAGGGATGTTGAATTGCCTGAGAAACAAAGGAGTGGAGGTAAAAATAATTTTGAAAAAGAAAAAGAGAGAGGGGGTGCATGTGGTGAAGAGAGGGGAATTGGGAAAGGAGTAGTGCCTGCTATCTGTGGGGTTGAACAAAAAGGGGTAGAAGAGAGTGGCATGAAGTCAGGGGGAAGTGGTTCTGGGGAAGCTGCTGAGGGGTTGGTTCATCTGAGCACACAAAGAGATGAACTTGTTTCATCTGCTGAAGAAACCCTAGCAGACCTGCTGAAAAAGGTTGGGGCAAGCTATGACCCAAAGAAACGCAGAACTCCCACAACAAAAACCCCAAATGTTCCTAAGCCTTCTAAGAAAAGAAAAGCTTCATCCCTAACACCTACTGCCTCTTCATTGCCAAAGGGTAGAGCCACAAGAAGCAGGGTGAAACAGAGTGAAGCTAAGCTACAAAGGACTTTAGCTGAAAGTAAGAAAAAGAAAATGGATAAAGGAAAGGGAAAGATTGCAGAATCCTCAGAGGTTGTTGAGGAAGAGGAGATGGAACTGGTCCATCAAGAAAGGGGTACATTAGTGGAGGTTCCTACACCCAAGCCCAAAAAGCCCAAGACTTCCTCCAAGAAGTCTTCTTCTGTGTTTGAGGTTGTCGAACCTACACTAGCCAAGAGGACAAGATCTGCTGTGAAAAACAAACAATCAAAATTTCTAAAGATGATGACTGGAGTGGGGAAGAAGAAGAAGAAAATGATTCTGAGAAGGAACAGGACAAGCTTGCCATGTTTGGCAAAAGAAAGATTTTAAAGGGTAGACTACTGAAAGACCTGGTGGAACCAGGAATGGTGAGATTGATGGATTCTTTAGGTGCTTAGAGATGGAAGGACATGGTCCTTCAGAAGGATGGTAGGCTAGCCAGAAATGAGCTAATTGAATTTATGGCAAATGTTGTGGTTAAGGAGGGCATTGTTAGTAGCCTGGTGAAAGGAGTCCAAGTGCAGTTTGATGCAAAGACACTGGGAGAGATCCTGGACATACCCTCTGAAGGATTTGATGACTATAAAAGGCAAAGGTGGCCATGCCTGGACTCCCTCCCTACTGCTCTTGAGATCACCAGGAGGTTTTGTGATTCAGAAGATGTGAATAAGCCAGGGCTGTGCAGAAAAGTGAAATGAGGCCTGAGCACAAGGTCTTGCTTGAATTTGTCAACAAGTGTTTATTGCCCAGACAGGAGAGAAGGCACACTGCTAATTACATGGATCTAGTTCTTATGGAGTGACCGGAGAGAGGAAATCAAATCAACTGGCCTGCCTTCATTATCAAGCTACTAGACAGGGTCATAAATGTCTCCAAGGCTCATGCTACTCCATATGGCTTTATACTAACCACAGTTCTGGATAGGCTAAATGTGCCTCTAAAGAAATGGGAAATGGCCTCGAGTAAGGAACACTTTGGCATCAATACTCTTCTTGCTTGTGACTATCCAGTCAATGCCATCCCAAATGAACCTGGTTCATCCCAGAAGACACCCATCAACAGCAAAGTTAGGGCTCTGGTTCAGGAATGTGCAGTCAAGGATGCTGAAATAGCTAGGCTCAAGGCTCGTGTGGTTGAAGTGGAATCTGAGAGAGATGGTCTCAGAACTAAGCTTGCCAAAGAAAAGGAGAAGAATGATGGAATTCTTTAGAACATGCTGAATCTTCTCCAAACTCAAACCCAACCCTCTAGTTCCTCCAAGCCTTAGGACTCCTAACTTTTGTCTCTTGAATTTGTCTAGTACCTCAGTGACCAGATTAGGGATTTTCTATCTTTTTGATTTTGCTCATGGTTTGGATGTTTTTCTTTCTTTTTGTGGATTGTAGGTGGCAACATATCTCTGTCAATGATAACTAGTGTCTTGCTCTTGTTCAATGATTAATCTGTCCTTGATAGCTTAAATATGTTTGCTTGATTACTGATGATTGCACCATGATTTCACTTGCAGTTGCCCCAGTGGCCATGAGTACTTATTAAAATCTGGGAATCACACTTTGTATGCACCTTTTCGATGATGCCAAAAGGGGGAAGAGAGATTGTGCTTTACACATTCTGAAATAAGTGATATTTATAACCTAATTAACCTGGTCCTTGATGATAAGTGAATTTTTCTAAGTTTAGTATTGATGGTTAAGCCGAGTTCTTACAGGTTCCAAATTAGTAAAAAACACAAAGTTTGTCATCATCAAAAAGGGGGAATTTGTTGGCCCAAGAACATGTGAAGTTTTGAAGATTGACAAAAGAACTCAGTCATGGACCAGGTCCATCTTGTGAAGCACAGTCATGATCAATCTATACATGTGAGAGGCACGTGAAGGAGATAAGTCCTACTGATCAAGCAGCAATATCTCCTGATCTGATCGAAAAGGTTGCATATTAGATAAGGAGAGAAAGTCTCCTTATATGAAGAGAACACAATCTAAGATGAAGATAGTGTTAGAGTTTGAGATCATCATGAACTCTTCTACGATAGAAGAGCAGCAATTGAGTCCCAATCAAACTCATATTACTAACCTATTAAATGTCAGTGTTGTTCTCTTTTACAGGTAATGCACATACGCAGAAGTTAAACTAAATTGAGAGCAAAAGAGCAAGGCGATTTTGCAAGCAATTTATGTGTGATTTGAGTGTGCACTCCTGAAGCTACTTGAACGAGATAGAAGAACCAGTTACATGTGTCTATCTTTTATTCTAGTTCAATTGTAGTAGGTGGTTTAAAGTTGTACCTTTCAGCTTTCATAGGAGCAATTGTATTAGGTACCTAGAGTGTTCAAGTTATAGCTAACTTGAAGTTGTCGCAACAGTTGAGGCTGTGTGCCACAACAGGATTAGAGTTAATCCTTAGGTTTAAAAAGAGTTTTTGTAAATTCTGTTTTGGCTCGGTGATTTTAGAGGAAGTTTGGGAAAATCCTACTGAGTAGTATGTCGTGGTTTTTTCACCTTTAGAGCCAGGTGTTTTCCACGTAAAAATATCTGTGTTCTTTATTTTCAGTATTTATTATTCCGCCAATAGTAGTAGTTGGAGCACCTAGAAGAACCAGGTTCTTCGATAGTTCAGTTAAGCGAAAATTGGGTACCACACAAATCACCCCCCTCTTGTGTGGTATTGATGCTTAAAACATCAGGCGCGCTTTATACCCATAAACAAGACTCTACTAACACGGCTTCATAGACCCTAGGACTCCATAAACCTGACGCTCTGATACCAAGTTTGTCATTACCCATTTTCTGAACAAGCCGGAACCGGCACTCGATCACTAAACATGACCGAGCGAACCATCTCTGCTTATGAAATCTATTATAACTCCAAACTTTATATGTAATAAGGCAATATTCTAACCAATTACTTTTGATTAATTTAAATATTTAAATAAATCAACCTAAAACTTTATCCGTAGTAACTACTGAATACTTCTAAGTTATTATCAAAAATATCTGAATCTTAACCCAACGACTATGTCTATGAAGCCTCTACTGATAAACTAACGCACTGCTCAGGACATGAGATTTCCTGGCCAGTTCTTTAAGTAAACAAAGAAATAACTAAATAAAGGTGACTTAAAAGGAATACTCCACGAACAAAAGCGGAGCTCACCAATAACACTGGAAGAGAAGAAAGTCCTAACCCGTAGCCTGCTCGCCTGCAAAACCGGTTCTTACGTTGTACCGCAGACCAACATAGGTTTCCAAAAGAGAATGTCAGTACCATCCATTGAACTCAGTGAGTCTCAAAGACAGGGGACGAATCTTTAATAACATATATATTACGAGCAAATATTCTAAATGCATGTAAAACATAAAGCTTATAAGAACAATTCTAAAATAATTGCATAATAGCAGTTTATGAATATTCTAAAAGAAATTCTTTTCTTTTTCTTATAAAAAAAATACTTCACTTTATACTTTGGGAGTTCCAACTATACTGACTTAATTCTATCTCAGTCACCGTGTGATCGACAAGAGTTCGATCCCAACCTGATCGAATAGGCCCAATCCACGAGGTGCAACTCGCTTCATGGTTCTCAGCGCTCATGTATCATACCTTAGCATGGCTAAATAAATTCTCAGCAACGAGACGCTCGGCTCGTGTGCTCCCTACTTTGGCACAAGTAGTTTCAGGAAGTCAACGCCTTGGTCAGGACCCTCGGCCTGGACGATGACCCCTTCTCAGAATAAGGATACTCCCAAAAATCTTTTCTTTCTAAAACTTCTCCTTGTGACCTTTCAAGTCTAAATCTTTTCTTTATAGAACATCATGTACATGCTCGTGCTGATATCCTTAAAAGTAAAGCATGACATAAGAATGAAATAAACATGTAAAAGTATTTCTAAAAATTCTTTCTTCTTCATAAATTTCAACATGAAAATAGCATATAAGAATAACACAAAAATCTAAAAATTTAAGCACATATATCATAATAAATCATCTAAACTTTTGCTAGAACAATTCTAAGTCTCACTCGCTCCAATTAAGTAAATATAAACTCTTTTAAGCAATTCATCAAACACCTTGTATGCGTGCTTTTGTGAGTTAAACCACTTTAGTAAAGCGTTATATCAACTCACCTCAAAACTTCTCGAGCCAATACGTAGGCGCCAGTCCAATTGACACTAGTCAAATAATCAATTCTACAACAACCAGTGTGTTTTAATCAATTTTAAAGTTTCACGCTTGAACATGGAATTTACTGTTGATATAGAGGAAGAAGGGAATTAACATTGAATTCTTGCCTATCACCACTGTAGGATAGTTGACAATAGGAAAATTTACATACCTGAGTTCAAGAATTAGTGATTGGTAAAGAACCCTATAATTTTATTTTGTTGTCTGCGTAAAGAACAATGTTCTGTTTCTTGTGCGTATAACTGTGTCGCTTCTTTCTTTGGACGTTTTTTTTTACGTCCAGCCTTAAAATCGCCTCTTTCTTTGGACGTTATTTTACGGGGAGAAATTCAAAAATAGCCAGATTTACCACTGGTCGTTGAAAAATAGCCAAGTTTCAAAAGTCATCGAAATTTAGCCACTTTAAATCTGAGCGAAAACACTGTTCAAAATCCGGAAAAATACGCCCGCAAATTTTACGGGAGTTCCAACATAAGTATGCTGGAACTCCCGTAAATTTTATGGGAGTTCCAGGATAACTATGCTGGAACTCCCGCAAATTTTACGGGAGTTCAAGCATAATTATGCTGGAACTCCCGCAGATTTTACGGGAGTTCCAGCAAGTATAATTGTCCAGTATAATATACTGGAGTTTGGAGCACTGGTGCTCCAGTCTCCCGCAAATTTTACAGGAGTTAGCAAAGTATACCGGTCCAGCATAATATGCTGGAGTTCGTACACAAATGCACCAGAACTCCCGTATATTATACTGGACCGGTCCCTGTTGCAGCAAAATAGTGGCTGTTTTTCATTTACTTTGTAAACGCTGACTATTTTTCATTGACCAGTGTGAAAACTGGCTATACCATAATATTTTAACTATTTTACGTCCAGCTACTGCTTTAAGGCCTTAAGCTTGCCCTTTTCTTCAATAGCCCTTTATGGGCTTTAGTCCCCTTTTTTTTTTTTGTGGTTTTAACTTAACAAATAATTAATGATACCCACCTTTAATAATTAAAAATATTAAAATTATTAATATTTTCCTAATTGTATATCCAATTATTTATAAATAGAAAAGTAACTCAAAAATCAATCACAAGGGTTTAAATCCGTAATAGAAGTATATTTTTAAGATTAAAAAAAAATTAAATTCTATATTTAGCATATCTTGAAACTTTTATAAATTTGAGGAGTGTTACAAGTAGTGTTTGGACATGAATATAATTTTGGGTTATTTTTGAAGGTTTTTTGAGTGATTTGAGTGAAAATTTTGAAAAGCAGCTTTTTGGAGTTTTTCAATTTTTTGATAATTTTCAAAATGCATCTTCAAATGAAAATTGAAAATTTTATGAACAAATGCTGATTTCGGAAAAAAGTGAAAATATTTTGAAAAAAAGGGAAAGAATTCTTATGTCCAAACAAGCTCTTAAAGTAGCTTTTCTCATGGTATGAGGTATCAGATCTGCCACTATAGATAAATTCAAAACCAGGATCATAATTTCTTAATTTAAATTTTCTCCTCTTTATGGGTATTAATATGAGGCTCATATTGGTATACCTCAATTTTTATCCAATTAAAACTAGGAATACATTCAAAAATTTCATATGTTCAATTGGGGGTTATGGTCTTCTGCCCCCCCCCCCCCCCAACAAACCCTTCCCCACCCGAAATTTGTGATATTGGCATGGAATAAGGTTTTCTGGTGCTTTTATTTGACGCATGGGCGAAGCTACACTCTAGTATCACCTTTTGTCGGAAAATTACAATGCGTATATAGGTAAAATATTATATTTTAAAAGTATATAATATATATTGAACACTTTGTCGGAGATATTTTTTTGTTTCTTTCAAGTTTGAACACTCTTGGGGAAATTCTTGACTTCGCCACTGATTTGAGGAATATAAAAAATATTACTATATTTCTTGTGACTTTTTAATGTAAGTACATATTTTTTTATGTACCGTTAAGAGCGTGGTTGGATGGAAGTAGTTTCTTTACTTGATCAAATGTCTCGAGTTCAAATTCTGAAATGGAGAAACCATAATAAAAAGCGCCCTACATGATAGAAATTTGAATTAGATCGGTCACTGTGTGCAAAATGCCACATGAACATACAAAAAATGATTTTCTATTTGTAATATTGAATTATAATTTAAATTTTCTTTTTTCCTAATGATTTTTACGGTTGATGAGGAACAAGGGGGAAGCCACAAGATGGATTACAATGGACATGTTTATGCTTGTCTAGTTGTCTTGTTTTCTTCTTTCTATAGAACAACGATTCTTTTAACTTTAAGGGGTCGTTTGGTTTGAAATATATAAGGAAGTTTTATTTCGTATAAAATTTCATAGCACTTACATCTCGTTCAGTTTCTGATACATTATGCGTAACTAGCATAGTTTTTCACATAAATAATAAAATGTTCAGTTTTATTTGATGGATGTGGAAAATATATTCCTTTTTGTGATTTTTATATATCGGTAGACTTCAGCTTTAACCATAGGTCTGGAATTTGAGCTTTATAAATGAAAAAAATTCTTAGTACGAGATTGCTTCCTCCTTTTAATGGGTTCAACAAGATGCACATCTCTAAATTAATCAAGCCAATGGCTACTGAATACCACAAGGTTATATATAGAAAAAGAAATTAGTAAGTCATGGCCATCAATATAGAAAAAGAAACTAGAATATATATAGGGAATTCAAATGACAATGCTAAGAGTTCGAACTCATAGCATTGTCATTTGCATTCCCTATATTGAGTATGTCCACTTGGAGACATATTCCTCGTATAATATTTGTATTTTATGATTTCTGTTTATTATTCATGCTTTTGGAATTTAATATTCGAAGCTTATTGGTTGAAAGTATTCATTCTTAAGGTTCGAACCCAAAACTTCAAATTAAAAATGAAAGATTCAAAGATCTCACACCTTTATTAGTTAAGAGGGTTCATGTTTAACTCATCTAACTTGCACGGAAGCTGTAGAGATATTAAATTAGGTAAAAGAAACAGAAGAAGAAAAAGGAGAAGAAGACAATTAGAATTAGAGCCGTCAATATGGGCAGGGTCGGGCTAGTGCAGCCCAACTCATGTGGGTTTTAGGCAATTGACGGACTGGGCTGGGCTAGTCCACTATTTTGATGGGCCTTATAATGGTCAGCCCACCCCAGCCCTATGTGGGTTGCGGGCCCCCATGGGCCGTCCCATTATTTTTTTAAAATATAATTTACATTTTTTCTTTAAGTTCTAACCTAAAAAGATAATTATTTAAAAGTTAAAAAAATCTTATTGGAAAATTTTCACAAAACTTAATAACTTTTTATAATGTTCTAATATATGATAAACACTAAAAAAAAGTAAAAGACAAGACTAATATTTTAAGACTATTCAAGTCAAAAGTCAAAACTCAAAACAAACTATTCAAGAGAACATCCATTATGCTTACGGGTCCAACACATCATCTTCATCAAATATATTTGAATCCGCTTGTGAGAAGGTTGTCTTAATATCTTCACTTTCATCTACATCTATAATTCGTATGCAATATTAATTAGTTACCTTATTTCAGGTGGGTTAGTGCGTATCTGTTCGGGTGGAGGCGGACAATGAAAAGACAGAAAGGAACGAATGATGCCAACCAACTCGACAAAGACATTCAGATATGAAAAAGATAAAGAAAGACGTGTTAAGCTTGTGTTTTCCCAGCCGACTCGCACACTACCGTCTTTTTTTCGATTGAAGAGTCGGACTTAAATATTAAGAATAATTAAAATTTTAAAACTAATTAATGTTTTAAGACTTTGGTATTTTAATATGATGGGCTTAATAAACTTTAAGCTTAGATACTCTTCTTGATATATTTTGTGTCGTATAATTTTTCTATTTTATATATTTCAAATATATATTTTTATTAGGCTCACGGGCCGGCCCAGTCCAACCTCAGTCAAGCCTCACGGCCGCAGGCTTACTCGAACCGAGTTTAAAAATCTCGTTTTTAAACAGGCTTAAAAAATTCTAATACAGCCCTGCTAAATAACGGGTTGGGCTAGACTGGCCCAACAGGCCAAGTCTATATTGACGGCTCTAATTAGAATTATGTCAGGAGCCATTAATCGTATCCCTTGCTGTCTTAGCAAGTCCAGTTCTATCTTTTCCCTTTTAGACGGAACATGTCTTTTGGTTTGTTGATGAGACAATTTGTAACAGCGTTTAGGAAAAATCAAAAGCATCCAAAGGAGACAACTAATATGCAAATGGATTGGTGATGTTATTGAGACTTGGTTGGTATTGTAGCTGATATTTTCTCGTATTATTTTTTCTATTTTTAGCGTATTCATGGAATTGCATTAATTATACCTGATGTATGCATTAAGCTTACTTAATTGACGCTAAAAAGAGTAGATTACATATAGGTTTTCTTTCCTTGATTACCAATAGATATAATTGCTACGGCTTTGCAATACATTGTTCTTATAATTTAAACTTTGCTTTTTATCAAAATATTTTACAAACAATTATATTTACATGAAGTATAAAAACAAGTGAATAAGCATCAAAGATTTCTTTTCTACATTTTGTTTATCATATGCAAATACCCATAATTTAGTAATATATATTACCTGAGTTTGTATTTGTATTAATTTTCATGAATCGTTCAGTTATATCAAAGTTAATAAAATAGATAACTTGTAGTACTTTATACAGAAATATTTGATTTTGTAGTTTATTACAAATATTTGCGTCTTGTTGAAGTCCATCCTTGGCATTGGGTATTGGAAAGTGATTTAAAAACCCACCATGCTTTTTATTCCAACATATTAAACCCCACCATGTGGTTGTGTAGATTCAGACCCAAACATCGAGCATTGATATTTGTGAGATAGAATTATTGTTTTTCTTCTCCAAAAACGAATAAAATCATTCCAACAACGGTTCACCCCAATTAAAAGCATCATTCAATCTCTCATCTTCGCTGGATTATACAGTATTTTTCTTGAGAATTGATTGCAACCCAAGACTTTGCAAATACATTTGCACGTTAGAATAATCCAACATGAACAAAGAGGTAAGTGGGTTCTTTGGGCGGAGAAGGATGATTTACTGGTGGTAATAAATTTGTATTTAAAAAATAAAGCTAAAAAGGAACAATGGTGAATCTTTCATGAGATACTATTGAACCAACCAAAAAAAAAAAAAAAATCCTTGTTCTCCCTTGGTGCTCTCTTGTCTCTCTAGTGACTGAGAGATGAAACAAATCTTAATGGTTAATTAAGATTATTAGTATAAATTATGGAAATACCAAAAATAAAAGATTTTTGACGTGGCACTGACACGGTTCTGACGCGGCACTGACATGGTTTTGACATGGTGTGCATGTGTAAAACAGCTCATATTATGAGACTGGTATTAGTATTTCAAGGGGGAAATAATTCACTCCAAATAAGTTTAGGGGATAAAAAATCACCCATTTAGTTTAAGTGTTTAAATATATTTTTTAGACAAGTTTAATAGGGTCTTTATACTTTTCAAATAGTATGAGAATTCTTTAGTGTTGTCCATATGCCAAATTCCAATCCTTTCTTCTATTTACTTTTTTTAGATATATACAATCTCCATTTCTGGAAGGCTATGTATGGATGATCCTTCATAAAAAGTGAAATTTATCCTAATATTAAATAAAAGGCGGATTACCTTACATCAATAGAAATAATTTGATAATGTAAAACCTTTATACTATGAATGTATATAAATTAAACTTTATACGTTTGAACACAAATAATGTTCTTTTAGAGGGTAGTGTATTGACAAATACAAAAGATTGCAGGAGCCTCACTTCCAAATAATTACGAAGAATTTTCACAAAGCACTATCGTTTGGAACCTAGTAATTTTGTAACTATAATTTGCCTAATCGCTATTCTTAGCTATTGTTCAATTGTTACTAGTTTGTATTACTTGTATTCAAACGTGCAACGAATACAACATGTGTCAACTATATTTATTCACGCAACGAATACAACCTGTATCAACTGTATTCGTTCGCGCAATTATATTCATTCGCGCAATGAATACACCATGTATCAAATGTAACCAAGGCAAAACACAAGAGTGTATACAAAGGATACAACTTGTATTGACTGTATACAAGGGTGTATACAAGTTGTATTCATTTGAATACAACTAAGGCGAAGTACAGAAATATAGAAAAATAAAATGCTCTTGTTGAGAGTCGAACTCAAGACCTTCACTAACTATAAAATTCAAATATAGTTACCAAGGGTAAATTTGCTGAAAGTTAGCTACGAATAATAAATACAGTATAAATATTTGATGTATCGCGTAATTTTCCCAATAATTATCCTGTTTGAGTAGCTAACTGCTTCGGGCTGTGATGTCCGAGGCCATATATACTAACAGGCGCATTAATAATCTATTATATCAAGTAACCATTGTATTATTGAGATTTTTCCTATCTATGTATATTATAAATTTATTCACCATTTCTAAAGAGGTTATCACTTAATTACATTATCATATACAAATTATTATTTATATACAAAATAATTTATTAGACTTCAATCATATCAATTTTTTCTCCCTCCTCTTCCTTCCCCAAGTTTGTATCAAATTGCGTCTAGAATATTCCGATGGAAAAACTCACTGGTTGTCTTTTCTCTCTCCATCTTCTGCTACGATCAGATTCTTTGCCCCTTCGATTTGTCTTTTTAATTACTTCTCTTGAATGTTTCCCATGAAATAAGAATGGTGAAAGGGCTTAGATTTATCTAAGAATTCACCCGAACGTGGATGGCACTGAAGTACGCTGATAGTGTATCTCAGTCTCTCTCAATTTGGATGAATAGGCCAAGGAAACTCCATCAATTTAGTGTGCTTGACGAAGCAATAGAGACGAAGCCATCAAAATGTGAAGCAGAAGAAAAGAAACATCACCTTTAAATTAACTAGGTGTATCCTACACTCAACCCATTATGAAATTGTTATTTAGTTGAATTTGGTGTTATTTTAAATGATTGGGAATATTCTTTAGAGTTTATATCCCAATTTTGAAAAAATTTGGTGAAAATTCGAGGTGGTTTTGGTTAGAATTTCAAATTGAAACTCGAAGAAGAAGACATAAACAAATTGTATATATTTTATATGTCGGGTGTAAAAACGACATACAAAATATATACAATATAAGTTGTATGTAAATTCTAGTTTTTAACCGGATTTTCAATACAAAAAATTCTATTTAAGCGTTGTAGATATATTGTATCCAAGTTGTACATAAATAAGTTTAAAATCTCCTATATATACGAAAAAGTAAAAGCAAAATATTTAAACTAATTATTTAAAAGCAAGTTATTTTGTTTATGTAATTTTCAACAACAATATATTTAAACTAATTGTATTAAGGGGGAAAAGGCGGTTATTGCTCTAGAGGCGCACGTTAGCAAGGAATAGCTAATGTACGCCGATAACGATGACTCGCCGGAAAACTAATCGGAAAGCACAATCTCAGCAACCACAAATGGAGGAGAATACAAAGGAATCAACGAATCGACTAGTCACACCGGAATCAGGAACTGTACAGCAGCTAGCTCCAATTCAATTGGTACAATGGATGACAGGAATGGGAAGTGCACCGACGATCATGCAGGGATCAAAATCGATGGATACTGAAACTATAACTGAAAAGGAGAACCAGATGGCTACAGCAGCTCGAAAATTGACATACTCTACTGGATCTGGAGAACAAAAACGTACTATGGCGGAAGTGGTTAAAGGCAATAGAACAATGCAACAAGGATTACAACTGAAATTCTACCCACCAGAAATACGAGATGGAATTAAAGTTGTAAAGCTGAATCAGGAAGAAATTGAAATGCAGTGTAAGAAATGGGAATCAGCTCTAGTAGGCTATGTTATGGGAGGCAACCCTACGTTCAAGGAGATGCTGAAATTCGCCTATGGAGTATGGAATTCAGTAACTACTCCTACGGTTCTTATGCATGATGATGGTTACTTCATTTTTAGATTTTAATCAATTAAGAAAAAAATGATGACTATGGCAAAAGGGCCTTATACTTTCAATAATAGACCTCTGGTGTTGAAGAACTGGATGCCGGATTTTGAAATTGACAAGGAACCTATGCGTGTGATGCCATTGTGGGTCAACTTTCCTGGGCTACCTATCCAATGTTGGGCAGAAGAGAACTTGGGAAGAATTGCTAGTTGTTTGGGGAAGCCTGTATGTACTGATAGATTAACAGCAGAGTGTGAGAGAATATCTTATGCTCGTGTGCTAATTGAAATGGATATAACACAACCGATGCCAGATGAGCTGAAACTAGAACAAAAAGATGGCAAAATTAGGGTGCAAAGTGTGGAGTATGAATGGAAACTAGTATTCTGTCAAGAATGCAACAAATTTGGGCATCCTAATGGTGAATGCAAAAAGGAACCACAGAGAGGGATGCAGAGGAAAAAGGATAAAAAGCAGCAATGGGTGAGGAAAGCTAAAGAAGATGACAATGAAGAGAAAAAAATACCACCTGAGAAGGAGATACAGAAGGAAGAAGAGAGTACACAAGAGAAGTTGCAAGAGGTACAAATACAGATTGAAGATAGGGGCAAACAGATTAAGATTTACCAGGGCAAGCCTAAAACAAAAGGACAGCCTCCTATTGAACTTGAAGAACTAACAAGAAGGAACAAGTATGCAGTATTGAGAATTCAGGAAGAACCACCTCACAGGATTGAAAAAAGGCACATACAAGGGGTTACAAAAGGGCCTACTCCAACTACAATCCCACTAATATGATACTCAGCACTTGGAACATTAGAGGACTTAATAAGTCCTTTAAACAAAGAGAGTTTAAGGACTTTCTGACTAAGAGTAAAATAGATTTGGTAGGATGTTTGGAAACCAGAGTGAAACAAAGAAATGCACAAAAGATTCAAATGAAGTTTGGAAGGGAATGGAGAATAATAGATAACTATGCAGAAGCACCTAATGGTAGAATATAAGTATGGTGGAAAGAGACAGCAGTGAAGCTAAGCCTAATACAGGTAACCTCACAGCTGGTGCACTGTCATATACAAGATAATAACTCTGAATTTCATAGTTATTTGACTATTATGTATGGCTTACATACTATTGCTGAAAGGAAAGAGTTATGGAATTAACTAAGAAGCATAAATGCAGGGACTATAGGTCCTTGGTTAATCCTAGGTGATTTCAACAGTATACTGTCAGTGGAGGATAGAATAAATGGGGCTCCTGTTCATCAAAATGAAGTAATTGATTTCAATCAGTGCATTGAGGATGTTGGAGTAGGGCTGGTCAATAAAAAAGGGATACAAACTCATGGAGCAAGAGAGAGGTGGAGAATAGAATCTATAGTCATATAGACTGGGTATTTGGAAATGCAGATTGGTTTGGGAGGTATGCAGGAATTGAAGCAGTTTATCTAGCACCAGGATGCTCTGATCATACACCTATAGTACTGAACTCAGAGGTGCAAAGAATGCAGAGGAGGAAACCATATAGACTACTAAATGTGGTATTACAACAAGAGGACTTTAAGGAAGCAGTTAAATCTATATGGAGCCAGGAAGTAGAAGGATACACCATGTACAAAATATGCATGAAGCTGTAACAAGTGGAAATGCAAACCAGGGGGATTCAGAAACAATATTCATCAGTGGAGGTGAAACTCAAACAGCTAAAGGAGGAACTAAATGGGATTCAACAGGGTATAAATGGTGATCAGTTCAATCCAATTCTCATTGAGCAAGAAAAGAGAGTACAGATGCTAATAGAAAAATGGGATGCAGTTCATGAGAAGATTTTAAGACAGAAATCAAGGGCAATATGGATCAAATATGGAGACTTAAACACTAAGTACTTCCATGCACAACTGAAGGCTAGACAAGCAAGGAATAAAATCAGTTCTATATGCACATCACAAAATTTGAGGGTGACTGATCCACAACAGATACAGCAGGAATTCATACAGGTCTTCAAGAAGCTACTAGGTGAAGCTGCTCCAGTAATGACAGGAATTGATGTTACTATAGCTAGAGATGGACCATGTTTAACACTAGCACAACAGCAGGAAATGATGAAGCCTATAACAAGGGAGGAAATTGTAAAAGTGGTCCAAGACTTACCAAGAGACAAAGCTCCAGGAATAGATGGCTATCCAGCAGAATTTTTTCAAGAAAACTGGCAAGTGGTTGGGGAGGATGTTATAAAAGCAGTGCTGGAATTCTTTGATACAGGGAAGATGCTGAAAGAAATAAACTGCACAACTATCACACTTGTCCCAAGGTGGTAAATCCTAACTTTGTAAAGGAATTCAGGCCTATTGCTTGCTGCACAACCATGTACAAGATCATAGCTAAGCTGCTCACTAACAGGCTCAAGCTGGTAGTAGATTGTTTGGTGGGACCTTCACAGTCGGCTTTTATAGAAGGGAGAAACATCTTAGATAATGTCCTACTGGCACATGAACTCATTAAAGGATACCAGCAGAAATCAGTGTCTCCAAGATGCATAGTAAAAGTAGACAGAAAGAAAGCATATGACTCTGTAGATTGGAACTTCTTAAGGACTCTAATGCTGGAATTGGGCATCCCAAACAAGATGGTCAGCCTGATAATGGAGTGTGTAAGCACAGTTTCTTATTCTCTTCTGATGAATGGAGGTTTGACACCAAAATTTCAGGCAAAAAAGGGATTAAGACAAGGTGATCCAATATCACCTTACCTATTTGTGTTGGTGATGGAATACTTGAACAGGGCCTTGTAGCAACTGGATTCAAATCCCAAATGTGCAAAACTGAGATTGATTCATATATGCTTTGCTGATGACATTCTAATGTGCTGTAGAGCAGACAGGATATCCATTGAGCTAATGATGAACCAATTTGAAAAATTCTCAATTGTGTCTGGGCTGCAAGCAAACATGGAGAAAAGCTCAATATATGTAGCAGGGATATCCACAAAGTACAGAGATGAAATTCTGCAGAATTTAAAGCTGACCATTGGAGAATTACCATTCAAATACCTGGGGGTTCCATTATCCTCAAAGAAACTCAACATCACCCAATGCATGCCACTGGTGGAGAGAATAGCAGGAAGAGTTAAATGCTGGACATCCAGATTCTTATCATATGCAGGAAGGGTTCAATTGATCAAAAGTGTACTGTTTGAAATGCAAACCTACTGGGCACAAGTGTTCCTGATTCCAAAAAAAGTTCATGAAATGGTTACTACTATTTGCAGGAATTTTCTATGGAAAGGGAGCACTGAAGGGAAGAAGGCATCAATAGCATGGGAAACTGTCTGTAAACCAAAGGCAGCAGGAGGCTTGAATATCATAAACTTCTCACTATGGAACAAGGCAACAATAGGTAAACTATTATGGTCAATTGCACAAAAGAAGGACAAGCTATGGGTATGTGGATTCACCATCACTATATGAAGCAGAAGGACCTGGAAAATATGAAAACACCTAAGTAAGCTAGCTGGGTGATAAGGAAAGTATTTGAAGCAAGAAGATGGCTAACCAATGGAGTGAAGGAACTGGAGCTATATGCAGTACAGGGCAGTACAAAATCAGCAAAGCATACACTTCACTTATGCCACAATACCCAAAGGTCAACTAGAAAACATTGCTCTTGACACAAGGCATCATACCTAGACATCAGTTCATTTTATGGATGTCATTGCAGCAGAGATTAGCTACGGTGGATAGATTAAGCAAATGGGGAATGACAGTTCCTAAGGAATGTGTGTTATGCATGACTGATAAAGAGGAAACACATGAACATTTATTTTTTGAATGCTCATTTTCAAGATTCATGTGGGAGCAGCTACTAACTCTATTTGGAATACATCGACAGATAGGTAGTTGGCAAGAGGAAACTACATGGATGATAACAAGAACGAGGAGCAGGAAAGAACTGTGGAAGATACTGGGAAATGCATTTGCAGCAACAGTATATCAAACGTGGTTGGAAAGAAACCTACGAAGATTTCAACAAGCAAAAAGAGATTGTAGGGAGATACTTAGAGATATTGTACTTCATATACATATTAGAGGTGAGAACTATTGTAAATGGAGAGAAGTATTAGCAAAGATAAATAGGTATCCATGTTAGCATAGATAGTAAGTTCTATTAAAGTGTGTTAAAAAAGCTATTTTTGTAGGACCCGACTCTAGAGTCAAATGAGCAGGCGGATGTAAATATTTTACTTGGTTAAATACAATTTCTCAGTTTAACCAAAAAAAAAAAAAACTAATTGTATGAAGCGGTCATTAACTGATCATTGAATGGTGATTATTCCATTTTGTGTCTTTTGTATTTTTATTGAAGTAACTGCTAATTTGTTAGTTTATTGTTAGCCAACAACTCCTAAGTACATTATTATTAATAATCTAAACGTTACTGCACTGAAAAACACCCCTAACGAAACCCCATCCATTCGTTTAGTCAACTAAATCGTAAAAAACCAAAATAAAATATTTCTCAAAGCCAAACGACAAAGCAGTGTACTTGATTTTGCCAAATCCGTGAGTTGTCTGATAAAAAAAGCAAGTGGCAGGACTCAGGAGTCACATTATGTTGTTTTTAGCGGAAGCAATTCTTAGAAAATATTATCTTCATTGATAAAAGCTAAAAATCATGTCTATCAAAGTGCTGAGCTAATAGTAAGAGATCAAGTGGACGTTTGAATATATCAAATCTTTAAATTAAAATAACAAAAAATAAATGGCATACGTTTATTGAAAATGCAGAGAATGACTAGAGCAAGGGCGGATCACTATAGAAGTTATGTGTTTCGCAATCTAATATTTTTGGGTTAAAAGTTAGAAAAATAATTGGATAAAATAATCTAGCATCGAAAGTATAATCATTGTCTTTAAGGAATTTAAGCTTTCCACTTTGTTGCTGCAGGAATAATATCATAATTCCTCCAGGATTTTACAAAGCCATTGAAATTTGAATATCAACAACTATGGCCTAAGACCTCTTTTTTTTTTTAAGATTAAAACGTCTGAATCTGAATACAGATCTGAATATCAAGATGTGTATTAAGATTAAGACATCTGAATCTGAATACACATCTGAATATATTAAGATGTGTATTAAGATCAAAAAAGGAAATAATTAAGACAGTTTGATTTTTAACATCTGAATGTATAAAATTTATTTTTATTTGAAAATTAATAAACACAAAATTCAAATGAAATACTAACTAATCTAATATTCTATCAATAAAATATATAGTTTTTTAAAATATGATAGTTGTTGGTGGTGATGGCTAACGGGTGAATGCAGACTAGAGGCGGTGGTTGGTGGTAGTTTTGGTTGATAATGGTGGTTCATGCTAGTAGCTAGTAGTGATTGGTAGTGGTAACGATTATGATTGAGGATAGTGGTGGTTGGTGGTTATAGTTAATAATGGCGGGTGGTGGTAGTAGTTGTGTCTGAGGAAGGTTGTGGGTAGGTGGTGGTAGGTTATAATGATGAGCAATGCCGGCTGTGGTTGTTGATGGTGATGGGGTGGTCAGTTGTGGCAGTTGAGGTGGATGAGTGTTGATTATGTGTGAGAATGATGGTGGTCGGAGTGGTGGGGATAGTAGGTGGTGATGGTCGATAATGGTGGCGGCTATGATTGAGGATGATGGTGGCGTGGTGGTGGTGGAGGTGGCGGTGAGTATGGTGGTGGTGGCGGCATGGTGGTAGTTGATATGATAGGCGGTGACGGCAGTTAATGATGAATATGTGATAGTGTCACGACCCGGATTTTCCACCCCCGGGAGTCGTGATGGCGCCTACTAGTAAAAGTTAGGCAAGCCAACCATTTGTATTATTTATCTTTTTCCCATTTTAATTCTATAGCAATTAACCAACATCATATAAACAACGGATTTTAAATAAGCGCAAGACTGAAATATAATATTTTAATAATGATACCAATATCAATCCATAACATAAACTACCCAGAACTGGTATCATAATTTCACAAACTGTCTAGGAGTACTACAAATAGGGGTACAAAAGATAAATACAACGCTGTCTCTGAAATACATAAAAGAAACAGAATGAAAGGATAGAAGGAGACGCCAAGGCCTGTGGACGCCTACAGGACTACCTCGGGTCTCCGAATGGACTGAAGGTAGCAACCCAAAGCTAAGGTCTGTATGCTCCAGTACCAGGATCTGCACAAAAGAGTGCAGAGTGCAGTATCAGCATAACCGACCCCATGTGCTGGTAAGTGCCTAGCCTAACCTCGGCGAAGTAGTGACGAAGCTAGGACCAGACTACCAAATAAACCTGTGCAGTTAAATCATATACAGCGGAAAATAAAGGCAAAACTTTACAATTAAAGATAGGAAGGGGGAATCATGCTGCGGGGAACAACAAGTATCAACAGAAAACCAACAGTTGAATGTAGAGCAACCATAACTCACTTATCAATAAAAAAATCAGGAAAATCAAAGACAAGTGCACGACATCACCCTTCGTGCTTTTACTCTCGTCCTCACCATAAGATCAATATAATCGGCACGACATCACCCTTCGTGCTTTAACACTCTCTCACAAATATCATGCACGACATCACCCTTCGTGCTTTACACTTTTCCTCACCCAGGCAACAATCACAAGGCAATAAGGGCAAGGGAATCAATAGAATTACAATAAAATCCCGGCAAGGGAACAATAGTACAACAGTCATATCCCGGCAAGGGAAACAATATCAAAAGCAATAACATCCCGTCAAGGGAGATAACAATAAAAGCATCAACATCCTGGCAAGGGAGACAATATCATAATCCTCTTCTCTTTTTCACATTTACTTCACAACTCAGTTCACAACTTGAGGCAATGCTCTATAATGCTTAATTGCCAATAATACTTCCGCAAATCATTTTACAACTTGAGCCAACGCTCTTCAATGTTCAATTACCAATATTACTTCCACAAGCCTTGTTCAACAATAGAAATCATCACATAAGGCATGAACAATACAAAACGGAGTCACATTAATCATAGTATAAGACTCACGGGCATGCTTGACACCAACGTATAGATACTCGTCACCATGTCTATACGCCGTACTCAACAATTAACACATAGCAAATAAGACACGACTCCTAATCCCTCAAGCTAAGGTTAGACCAAACACTTACCTCGATGCCACGAACACAATTCAAGCCTCAATTACCGCTTTACCTCTTGATTCCACCACCAATTCGCTTGTATCTAGCCACAAGTTACTTAACTATTTCAATAAATGCTAAATGAATCAATTCTATTGCATGAAAACAGGTTTTCCAAAGTTTTTCTCAAAAAGTCAAAAATCGATCCCGGGTCCGCTTGGTCCAAACCCGAAGTTCGGACCAAAACCCGATTACCCATTTACCCCCGAGCCCGGATATATAATTAGTTTTAGAATCTGACCCCAATTTGAGGTCTAAATCCCCAAATTTCAATATTCTTAGGTTTTACCCAAAATTCCCAATCCCACTAGAAAACCCCAGATTCTCGGATAAAATCTTGTAAAAAGAAGTTAAGAAGTGAAAAAATGAGTTTAAAATCACTTACTTGTGTTTTGGGGAAAGAAAGAGTGCTTGAATAATCGCCCTTTTATGTTTTAGGTTTCTGAAAATGGAAATATAACTGAAAAGTCCCGTTTATATACTCCTCTCAGACCCTCACTGCGGACCGCATCAAAAGGGATTGCGGCCGCGGAGCTCCACCGTGGACCGCAAAATACCGAGCGCGGCCGCGGAGGCTTGGCCTTGCCCTTCCGCGGACCGCATAAATCCCACCGCGGTCGCGAGAAAGCACTGTGGACCGTGAAGCCAGGTTCAGAGACGTGCAACTTCTCTGAACCTGCAACAGCTATTTTTTTTCTTAGTCTAAATCCACTCCGTGGCCTATCCAAAACTCACCCGAGCCTTCGGGGCTCCAAACCAAGCATGCACGCCAGTCCAAAAATATCGTACAGACTTGCTCGTGCAATCAAATTATCAAAATAACATTAACCACTATGAATTAAGCCTCAAATTCATGAAATCACTTAAGAACATCAAAATTTCTAATTTTCTCGAATAAGGTCCGATTTATACTAAACGGACTCCGATTCTTACCAAACTTCACAGATTCCACTAATTTATTATTTCAAACTTGTNAATTATTATTTCAAACTTGTACCGGGCTCCAAAACCAAAATACGGGCCCGATACCATCAATTTTACCATCTTTTATTTTCCAAAAACTCTTATATTTTCCAGAAAACAATTTTCTTCAAAAATTCATTTCTCGGGTTTGGGACCTCGGAATTCACTTTCGGGCATACGCCCAAGTACCATATTTTCCAACGGACCCTCCGGGACCGTTAGATCACGGGTCCGGGTCCGTTGTTGCGGCCAAACGCACACGCAAGTATACGCGATCGTCAAGTAATAAAGTGACTAAAAGTCGGATATCGAACCCACGAGGACTTATGATCAATTATTAACTAAATTAGACTATCCTAATTATCTATACAAGAATTGAACCAAGAAGTATTTGATTCTAAACTAATTAAAATAAATAAAAACAAATAATGAACTTTGGACAGAGAAAGAGCAGATTTTTATGATATCAATGTAATGAAAACGATCTAGGGTTATGGGCTATCTAACATTCCTATTGTATTCTTCAATTGAATTAACTAACTAATTTATCTAGTTTATTGGTTGACAGGGTTAATATTACTCAAAAGAATCCGTCGAGTTCTTACTCGCCTATTCAAGCTAACCTAACTCCTATATGTCTATGGAATTAGAATCAACAAGAACGCATTTATAATTCCTGTAAATCAACCAAGCAAGGCAATTAGGTATATGTCTATCCTAACCGCGAATCCGTTCCACGAGGCCCAGGTTCAAGAACTTGCTCTACTCAATCCTATATGCAATCTAGAATTTCCACTTTCGAGTTCAACTCTAGATTCGTAGATAGTATTCAATTGGTGATCAAGCAATCAAATAATTAAGTGCAGGATTGAATAAATAAACCAATATGATAAACTAAGATATCAAAATCAATATCCGAATAACAATAGTCATGAAAGAACCACAACCCTAAAACGTGAAGTTTAGCTCCATATAGACATGGTTGCAAAACAACAAATCATACAAAGAAACATAAAAAGACTAAGTTGGTGGAAGAAAAGATGAAACCCGGCCTCCACGGCGGCTCTATGCTTGTGTTTTCCTCTCAAAAACGTCCTCCTCCCTTCAAAATACCGTTTTTCCATGTATATATACCAAGTAGGGTTGGGCCCAAACAATTATACCTTCTCCAATGTGAAAAAGGATATTTTTTCCGGGTGACTAGCGCGAGCTCGCGCATGACTTCGCGCATGACTTCTGACATTCTGCCTCCAACTCCTTAACTCGCGCGACTACGCGCTAACTTCGCGCATTCGCGCATTTTTCACCCTGTTCCGTTCCTAATTTGGAAAAATGTATAACATAAAAGTTGTAGCCCTTTGAGTTAGCGTTTCAACCATATATTGTGGAGACCAAATGGAGTTCTGAGCAAAAAGTTATATCTATTTTACTAGAAAGTGCGCAATATGCCTACTGGAGTCTTCGTTCGCTCTAACTATCATCCGTTGACCCCCAAACACGATCCCGGCTTGATTCCTTGAATTTTTACTCAGAATTCAAAGCTCCAAATCACTTGAATTCATTCCATAACATCTACATAGCTCGGAATCACTCCTACAAGGCATAAAACACACCATTAGTGCAAAACACTAGCGATTAAAGCTCAATCTCAATTAAAGTGCAGTAAATTAGAGTGTAATAATCGACTAAGATACGTAATTATAGCCTATCATCAACACCCCACACTTAAAAGTTGCTCGTCCTCGAGTCAACCAAAAATTTACTCTATCTATGAGCACTTAACATATTCGAAGCACACTACACCAATGATTATGGTTGATAGCAACAATTAAACTCTAGCATATGCAATCATCCTACACTTCCCTTTACTTATGTCATTCTTCAAAAATATTCAAACAAAGACAATATGCTCACAACAATCCTAGCCTCAAAAACCGACTCAATGTCACAATGCACTCATGGCTTGAACACCCAACATCCTAGAGAAGTCTAATAATGTTACCTATCCTTCGTGAAACCATGTGCCCTCACAACCAAGGCAAGAGAGTAAGTTGAATCCACACATTCGAATCTCATGATCAAATATATTTTAAAGACTCATATATATATATCAAAGAACTCGCTCTCTCTCACAAAAGAAGTCACATGCATGCACTTGATACCATAGGCTTGACCATAATGTATATCTCTACGAATGTAGGCTCGCTCGATCTAAATCAATTAGGACTTTTTCATGGTTGTAATGTGGGCTAAGGGTCGGGTAGGATATATTTAGGAATAGTGACTAACCCTCCTAAGCACTTTAACACACCACATAATAACTTTAAGCGCAAATTCTTCAACACCACTTTAATTTTACAAATAATATCACCCCAAAAATGCTCCCTTCTTCTTTAAGCACTACATTAATTCATACCCACTAGCAAGAACAAGACAACAATGTATTCATCTCTATTTTTCCTTCTCTTTTGCTTTCAGATTTTTCTTCTTTTATTTTGCCTTTTCAATTTCCCCTAGTGGTGTATTTTTTTTTACAAAAATAAGTGCACCCTTCTTTTTTTTTTCATTGGTTCCACTCAGAAGCCACCCCACGCTAGTCCCTTCTTACTTCTTTTAGCGCTCATCTCACAATTAAAGTGCTTTAAGAGGAAAAGGATCAAAAATATCAATTAAGAACAAAAAGGATATAGGCTTGTAATGTGGGTGCCAAATAAAAGTCTATAGGCTCAAAAGGTTTAACTAGGGATAGATTTTATTTGTGATAAGCAATTAAGCTCAAAAAGGTCAAAGAAAGCCTAAAATCATTTTTCAAACCGAGCATCACATAAAATTTCGCTTCAACTCACATACCGGGCAAGTTCTAGACACAAGTACAATACATAGACTATACAAAAACCTCACCACACATGGCACATGACTCACTAAGGACGGTCTCATTCCGACTCTCAAACAAATGCAAGTATTCACGGAGCCACGAGATATTAAGCATTAAGCACAAAGTGAACACAAGTCAAGATAACGCGACATAGGCATCACAAGACATGCTATCCAACTAAGCAAGGCATCATCAATAATTTCAAATCATAGGGAAGATACTACACATGCCAAAGCCTAAATATGTTACTATCAAACAAGTCAAAGGCGCCTAGGTTCATCATTCTTCCTCTATTTATTCCCTAAATTCTAATCTACTCTAAAGAATAAAAAAAAAAATACTACTACCCGGTTCAAACTACATCCCATGGAAAAGAACCGAGGCACAAAGAAAAACCATGGGAGATTATTACTACCTAAAGAAAGCTAAAAGACATATTTTTGTGTTTTTTTGTTTAGACTTTAATCCCTCAAGAAAGCTGTCCACAAAATCCATCGTTGGGAAAAGTCCAAATTTTTCGATTTTTTTTTCTTCGTTTTTTTATCACCCAGACAATCTCCTCACCTCACACTTAAAATTGTGCAATGTCCTCAATGCACACTGAAAATAATAAGAGGGAAAAAGAGACTCCCTGGTAGGCCAAAGGCCGAAACATTAGCAGCTCATGGGATACTCAGACTTCTCCCACGTATGATCCCTTGTGCGGGTACCTCACACTCAGTTTCAAACACATGCTCGCTTTTGCACACTTCCAGTGGCTTTTCTTCTATGCTCATAATCCTACAAACATAGAAAAATAAAATAAACAAAAATAAATAAAAATAAAAGAAAGCAGTAAAGCTGGGTTGCCTCCCAACAAGCGCCTAATTTAAAGTCGCGGCACGACTTGAACCAATTTTTGTCTCCACCTTGAAATTATGAATTTTACCCCTAACATGGCATCCAGTCTATGGCTATGCTCCTTTGGTGGGGCTACAAAGATAACCAGGCCAAGTAATAAATTTTTCTTTCTGCACTTCTCGGCCTTTAGATGAGGAATGTAATTTTCGCTTTTTGGCACAACAAATTCAAGAGTATAGGCACTCTCTTCCTCACTCTTTGACCCCTTCATTGGCTCAGATGGCTCGATTACTATCTTATTATCTAAACACAATGTGGAAAAATGATTGGAATGAGGTCTAATGCGCCCTAACTCATGAATTTTACTACTATTTGCATCCCCATGTTTACACACACTCAAGTCTCCCAAAGTAATGTTATCTACTCCCTCACATGACTCTAGAGCACTCTTCTCAATATTGGCATCATCAAGAAAAACATGATCTAGTGATTGGTATTCTCGTTTTAGCTCCTCAATTTGGTCTAAAAGATTTTTTTCAGCTTCACACAACTCATTATTAAATTGTTGGGCGTTATACGCATCAACCTTTGTGCTCAAATCTGCATCTAAGTTATGCA